>NC_043005.1:64649385-64661885 GCF_006345805.1 Octopus sinensis
ATGTACATTTTCTTACAAATAGTTAAACAAATGCGTCTTATGCATAGTTGGTTATGAAAGAATTGAGGTGGAAGGATGATGGTGACAAAGATGATAGAGATTATATGGGGAGGATAAATAAAAAGAAACCAAACCTGCTTTGTAAGCTGTTCCTCACAAAGTTTGTATAAGGTGAAAAACTTTTGAGCGAGTAGAATATTCTGCTGGAAACCACAGCTTGCCATTTTTACTCTCATTATTATTCCACGATCTGGAACCATCATTGCAACAGTACGGAAATTGATTTTTAAGTTCTCAGGCAACTCTTGGCGTCCTGCATACCCAGGATTCTAAAGAGAAAATTAGAATTATATATGACTGTTGCCTACTGTAAAGGAAGTAATAAAATTGCAATCATAAGATAATATTCATCTCAATCATGAACAAAGCATCTGATTAACAAACACACATCAATCTTTTCAATAATAAATCAGAAAATAGACCAGAAATAATGTGAAATCCTTTATTTCCTGAGTATTCAGAATTAATTAATGGTTAGCGGTTACACGAAAAACTACATAATAAATTTGAATTAGAACTTTTCCGAATTGTTAATGTGTCTCAATAGACATGAAATACAATGTTGTATTATAAGACATAACTAAAGAAAACCATTAGAGGTTTTTTATTACAATTTACAAAGGGAAACAAATAATGCAATAGGTGTAGTACAAAATATAACACATTGGCAAAAGTGCATAAATGCTATAATAGTTGTATATAACAGAGAAGAAAAGAGCTGTCTCTCTCTACAAGTCTGTCAAGATATAACTGCTTCTAATGTTTCTAGTGATGGTGTTTCAAAACACACTCTTATCCATTAAGTCCACCATTGCTTTGAGGCAGTGGAGGCCCAATAGCCCAGTGGTTAGGGAAGCGGACTCACGGTTGAAGGATCGCGGTTTCGATTCCCAGACCGAGCGTTGTGTGTGTTTATTTGAGTGAAAACACCTAAAGCTCCGCGAGGCTCTGGCAGGGGGTGATGGCAACCCCTGTTGTACTCTTTCGCCCCAACTTTCTCTCACTCTCTCTTCCTGTTTCTTGAGTAATGCTGCGATGGACTGGCATCCCGTTCAGCTGGGGGGAACACATATGCCACAGAAATCAGGAAACCGGACCCATGAGCCTGGCTAGGCTTGAAAAAGGCAATGTTTATCGTTTTTTTGTTTTGAGGCAACCTGGCTTATTTAATGTTAGTTCTACCACTGCGTCACACCTTGGGCAAGTGTTTCAACTATAGTCTCAGGCCAACCAAAGCCTTGTAAATATATTTGGTAGACAGAAACTGGAAGAAGCCCATTGTATATATGTATACATATATATATTTATACATATATCCATGTGTGTGTATCTTTGTGTCTATGCTTGTCACCCACCACCACTTGACAACCAATGCTGATGTGTTTATGCCTTCATAACTTAGCAGTTCAGCAAAAGAGACCCATAGTATAAATACTAGGCATAAAAAAATGTCCTATGGGTTGATTTGTGTGACTATAACCCTTCAAGGCAGTACTCCAGCTTGGCCACAGTCAAATGACTGAAACAAGTAAAACGATAAGAGTTATATTTATATATGTATGGTGAGTGAACTTTATCAACAATGTTTTGCCCTTTCTTGGAGTTGTCAACCAAGGTTGCTGGCAGAACGCTAACTACAGAATACTGCTGGTAGGCCTGGTGTAATAAATTTTACTCTAGCTTTTTCTCATTTTACTTCCTTCCAATTTGACTTTGTAACTCCTTCCTTAACAAATCCTTGCCATTCTTTCTATCTGTCTTCTCCAATGCAGTCACACTGAAGCTACTCATTTCAGGAGATGACATCCTTATAATGGAGTGTCAGTCAACCTCTTTGACAAAAATAATACTGCCCAAATATACTCTTTTTACTCTTACTCTCTTTTACACTTGTTTCAGTCAGTGGACTGCAGCCATGCTGGAGCACTACCTTTAGTTGAGCAAATTGACCCCAGGACTTATTCTTTGTAAGCCTAGTACTTATTCTATCGGTCTCTTTTGCCAAACCGCTAAGTTACGGGGATGTAAACACACCACCATCGGTTGTCAAGCAATGTTGGGGAGACAAACACAGACACACAAACATATACACACACATATATATATATATACATATATATATATATATATATATGACGGGCTTCTTTCAGTTTCCATCTACCAAATCCACTCACAAGGCTTTGGTCGGTCCAAGGCTATAGTAGAAGACACTTGCTCAAGGTGCTACGCAGTGGGACTGAACCCAGAACTATGTGGTTGGTAAGAAAGCTACTTACCACACAGCCATTCCTGCGCCTATAATATATTAACTTATTCACTATATTTAGAAACTGATTTGCACTCATAATTGCCAGAGCCTCGTGTTCCATTACTCTAGGTTTATATTGATTCAAGACTTTAGTCATTTACTCTTATGGATTACCAGGATAGGCTTTAAGCTGATGCTACACATGCAAAATGATGAGTAATTTTCTGGGCAGCTTCTGGAATATGATACATTAGAGCTGGATCATCTAGATTTCAGCCTATATATGTTCAGTAGCCAACTAGCTAGTCTTGTACAAATATATGCTCCACTTGTCAGTTCCCATGCCATTCTTTCAAGCATAACACTCAGAAATAATGAAAATAGCATTGGAGTAAGTACAGCCCTTTGTTACACTATGTATGACTGGTAAGGGGTCCAAACTAGCACTCCCAAAAGAGATTGTGGCAGATTGGCAGATTTGATTTTCTCAAGCCCTATGATTCGTAATGCTAGTCACATAATTTCCTCAGAAGTATTTACAGTAGTTTTTCTTATTTCAATACCAATAATTGTAAAAGCTTTCATTGAAAGTTTTGACTACAAACTTCTGGAAAAAAACGTTCTCTTCAAAATAACTGTAACAATAACATTTTTACTGCTTATTTGTTATACTAAATAGCTGAAAATCTGTAAAATATATTGGTCACACCTTTTGGCAAAAGATGCAGTTTTTAGTATTTATATTATCCTGCAGAGGTGATAAGCTAATCTTATTTCAAAGCTGACTTTTTATTGAAGAAGAAGTAAATAAAAATTCACCTTTACAACTTTGGTTATATTCATAGAGTGGACAAATAAAACTGTGCCTATTGCTTGTTGTATTTTAACAGACATGTGCAATACTTCCTAGAAGAGGACACTGGTCTGTTGCATGGTAGATACACCATCAGGAAATTGCATAACTATCTCAACAAATTTCTCCACACATGTATGGTCTGCAAACCCTTTCATTCTATACTGTTAAAAGCATTTGTAAAATCAATGAATGCAATTGAAAGAGGAATGTACTATTCCAAATGCTTTTCCTCAATGTATCATAAGATAAAAATCATAACACTGGTGCTCCTAGACATGAGAAATTCGCACAAGATTTCAGGAAAAATTAATTTCAGTATTTTTCACAACCTCCTGATCAGTAGTTTATCTAGAATTTTCCCTTGGTAATTTCTGCTGTCCTGTCAATCACCTTTACACTTGAAAATGGTAACTATTTGTATGTTCTTGAAATATCAAGGGAGGTTACCACATTTCACCACTCTGGAGAATTGAAGAAGCCTATAGCATTTCTTCCCTTCAGACTTATAGATTTCTATGGGGATGCTGTCAACACTAGGAGCTTTCCTGATGTCTCACAGTTGTCAGATACCATCTCATCAATATTCAGCAATAAATCCAAACTGATATCTTTCAAATTTAATGGAATACATTTCAGGTCCTCATGAAAAATTGCTGAGGGTCTGGCTAAACTGTTTCTGCCAGACTGTGTGAATCAGACTGACTCCTAATTTCATCTGCCTTCTCGTCTCATCATCAGTATTTAGGATACCTCAGTTCCTTATGTAGCACAATATTTGCATCTTTAAGCAGATTCATAGCTTGCTGTGTGTTCTTCCCATTGAGAAAAAATTAATTAAACCAGTCAGTTTGCTTGTGTTTGGGGAGTCCTCATTGAGGCAGCAGCTGCTTCATAGATTGTTTCATATATCTGTGTGCAGTAAGTATCTACTTATAAAGTATCAACTAATGGAATATCAAGCAGCATTTTTAATTAGCTGGTTGTATTTACTGCAAGTATACATTGCACTTTAAGGTTCGGGAAAAAAGTAAACCAAATTCGTTCCAATCAAGCATGCTTGATTACTTTTTATCACATACAGTATCAACATGACTGACTCCTGCTATTTTAGCTCAGCACACAACTCGAGAAGTGTGAATAGCTATCAATTCTGCATAAGCCATTTCACCGTTGGGAACAGTAGTAGTTCTGTCGTTGTCAGTGAAAGTTAAATATAGTGGGATAACTGAGACAATTGAAATACAAAAGTGAAGGTAAGTGGGTATGAGTTGAATGCAAGAAATGAGAAGTGCTTTTCAGCCAGATTTCTTACACGCTAGTACACAGGGGTCTAATTTTTTAATGCAATTAGTAAGTGTAATTTCAGCAGAAAAAATGAGTAGGAGTAATTGAAGCAGTCATGATATGTGATAGAATAATTAACATCTAATTAATGATAGATAATATGACATCATCCATGATATTTAGCTATACTTATGATTAAAGAAAACAACTCACAAGTGGTAGAAAGAAGAGACAGAAGTTAAGAGAGCTCACTGTTATATAAAATTTCTAGTTGTCACTACACGATACCTATCTATATAAAGATATATTTACTCTAATAGATCAGCAAAACGGCCTGGTTCTGTGACAATGTCACTATAGTTAATTAAAAGGTTATAATGTGAAGTATTCCAAGAGTGCACTAGTGTGCACGAGGATTATAAGCACAGTATAAGAAATATATGTAACTAAATGTAAGCACTCTTAATTTTGTTACCTCATTTTTCTTCTTATTCATTGATCTCTTATTAATCTTCTAATGCTTAAGTTCTCAATAAGTAGCTATTTGTCTTCACTTGAACACTTTTAATAAAAACAGTCTAATGCATTTTATTATTCAGTGGTAAGTAATAATAATTTACAAAGATTTATTTTTGATAGTATTCTCTGATAAATAACCTATTAAATTCATTTCTCATTATATATATTCCCAATCCTTATTCCTCTCCCTTCCTCTTTACAGTGGATAACACTTCAAAATATGTACATATATAGTTTTAGATTGTGTATATGCACACACACACACACACACACACACACAATGTATAAATAAAAAATCTATTTTGAAGGGTTGAGATATTACTGAATGAATAATTTCCCATCATTTCTCAAAACCTTTGAACACGATATAACAAAACCACTTTTCAAAACAACACCTAAATTACTTAAAGTTTGATGAACTATATTATTAAAAGTTAAATATCCTTGCCAGGTATATCAAACAATATTTCTGATGCAATCCGCAAGAACTAAATAAACCAGAATTCCAATGATTTGCTCAACTGTGACATACACAAAAAATTTATTTAAAGCCTAATACTAAATTTAATTAAATATATTTCAGCTATACATATATACTTATTACATTCATTATA
Organism: Octopus sinensis; assembly: GCF_006345805.1. Taxonomy (NCBI): domain Eukaryota; kingdom Metazoa; phylum Mollusca; class Cephalopoda; order Octopoda; family Octopodidae; genus Octopus; species Octopus sinensis. Next base: position 64,654,967 of record NC_043005.1, read on the forward strand.
TTATGATATCATTAGTAAATCAATACTACAATAAAATACAATAAAGCAAAGAAAACATTATACAATAATGATATAATATAAATCTAAGATATGACATTTTACACCAACAGTATAAAATAAATTCTATTAAAATTAGAATTGACACATTGTAGATAAATACAATTATCACTAATCAAATAAGTGCATTTAAAATTATGTGTACTTGTGGGTTTGTTATTATAATTAAAATAACTTAACATATATGTAAATACTTCTGTCAGCTGTCTTTTCTTACAAAGTAATACGTCTCACAATTTTCGGTGTTAACAGTAAGTTAAAAGGAAGTAAGATCATCAATTAGATTTATGAAGCATTAAATGTGACATTAAGTGACCAAACATCAATAAAATGTTACATAATATATTGGCAAATGTCTGTTAAAATACAACAAGCTACAGGCACAGTTTTATTTGTCCACTCTATGAACGTAACCAAAGTCGTAAAAAGGTGAATATTTATTTACTTCTCCTTCAATAAAAAGTCAGCTTTGAAATAAGAAGAGCTTATCACCTCTGCAGGATAATATAAATATTAAAAACTACATCTTTTGCCAAAAGGTGTGGCCAATATATTTTACAGATTTTCAGCTATTTAGTATAACAAATAAGCAGTAAAAATGTTATCGTTACAGTTATTTGGAAGAGAACATTTTTTTTCAGAAGTTTGTAGTTAACTTTCAATGAAAGCTTTTACAATTATTGGTATTGAAATAAGAAAAACCACTGTAAACTACCAATTATTACCACACAGCCTTGCATATGTGTGGCTGCGTGGTAACAAGCTTGCTTCCCAACAACATGGTTCTATGTTCAATCCTACTGTGTTGTACCTTGGCAATTGTCTTTTGCTATAACCTCAGGCCAATCAAAGCCTTGTGTGAGTAGATTTGTTTGGCAGAAACTGAAAGAAGCCTGTCATATGTGTGTATATATATATATATATATATATATACACACACACACACACACACACATATGTATATACACATGGATATAGCTATGTGTGTCTGTGTCTGTGTTTGTCTCCTCCCCCCCATCACTGCCAGACAACCAGAGTTGGTGTGTTTACTTCCCCATAACTTAGCACTTTGGCAAAAGAGACCCAAGAGACCCACAGATAAGTACTAAGCTTTAAAAACAAATAAGTCCTGGGGTCAATTTGTTCAACTAAGAAACCCCTTCAAGGTGGTGCTCCAGCATGGCCACTGTCAATGACAAACAAGTAAAAGAATAAAAGAATAAATAAATAAAAACAAAACCAAAATAGTATATAATACCATAGGAAAGCTGTTGGTGTTGAAATTAAAGTTAACACTGGTAGTGAGTCCAATGGAAAGTTTATTATAGCCTTAGCCTTTTTCCTTAGTCTACTTTTTGAGTCAATCACACAAGAGTTTAAGACCAGATATTAATGATGTGCTCTCATTACTGGTGATAAAAATTATATATTTCTTTATTGCCCACAAGGGGCTATACACAGAGAGAACAAACAAGGACAGAAAAACGGATTAAGTCGATTACATCGACCCCAGTGTGTAACTGGTACTTAGTTTATTAACCCTGAAAGGATGAAAGGCAAAGTCGACCTCGGCGGAATTTGAACTCAGAACGTAGTGGCAGACGAAATACCTATTTCTTTACTACCCACAAGGGGCTAAACACAGAGGGGACAAACAAGGACAGACAAATAGATTAAGTCGATTGCATAGACCCCAGTGCATAACTCGTACTTAATTTATCGACCCCGAAAAGATGAAAGACAACATCGACCTCGGCGGAATTTGAACTCAGAATGTAGCGGCAGACGAAATATGGTTACGCATTTCGCCACCTTCATGATAAAAATTATAATCATCAACAAAAGGGGGTAGATGGCTCTGCATTCAAGAAGGATATGAAAGATAACATTTGGCAATGGGGGCAATAGCTGTTGTACAAGAGGGATAAACTTTTGTCAGATTCATGTGTAATTTATATGAGGGAGATGAACTGGAATTGCTAACAGAATGTAAAAGCCATCAACTAAAGAGTATAGAGCCATGTGATTATATGGGTGACTGGAAGTAATAAATCAATTTTGTTATATTACTGTTTAGGGTTGGAAATAGGCAGGAGAGTTTTAGATAATGGTTGTCACAGTTGACAATAAATGGCTTCTCTCGCTATATGAATAACAAATTATGTAAGCGGAGGTCGAAACAATAGCCACAAAAATGCTTCATTGTCGATATCTATAACTGATAACACAAGTTTATTCTAATAGTTTAAGAAAGAACTGTCACTATTCCACACAAAGATTTCCTGTGCAAATACAAGCATTATGCTATGCACATGTGTAGCTAGTATGCTATGGTTGACAAAAAGATTTAATAAAATTACATTACATTACCATATGGATTTGCAGAAAATGATTAAAAGTCCACCATGATGTAAAATGCTTTTAGCAACATAACAATTTATGTGAATGAGAATATAAAGAAAGAAAAAATTTTTAATCACTTGCAAAATATTCTTGCATTAACTGGACATATTTCAAACTTAATATGCATTTAATCCTCATAATTTAATCTTGTGTTGTTTTCAACACAGAGTTAGATATATTTTATAACAGTTTGTGGTCGGGAACTTAAATGACAGTTTATGATGTTCATAAATAATACTGAATGTATGAAACATAAGCAATGTGACATTTAATAGCACAATCGGAAAATTGGTTCTTATAGATATTTTATTACTTATTTGTTAGAAGATATAAATATAGATACAAGACACTAGAAATCTAAGAATTATACCTTCCTTTTATTTAAAAAAAAAAGCAACTGAAAAACAAATACAAAACAAAATAAATAAAAATTAAATTAACAAACTGTAATCTGTCAACAATATGATATAACTTTCGAGAGAGACGGAGCTTTATATAACAAAGCATTGTTAATAGTGTACAACCATCTTGATTTCCTTTACAGAAATAAAAAGAAAAGCTAAAGAAATTCTTAAATTTTGTTCTTTATTCTTGAAAACACAAAATGGAATCTCCCTTTTTGGGGGAAACTGTGAACCAGAGAAAAAGCTTCAGGGACATTATGAACTGGATATAGTGATTAACCCTTTAGCATTTAATCCAGCCATATCCAGCCCAAATATTCTACTTGTTTTATGTTCAAGCTGGTCAGGTCTGGCCTCTCACACCTATTTCTTTACTACCCACTAGGGGCTAAACACAGAGAGGACAAATAAGAACAGACAAACGAATTAAGTCGATTATATCGACCCAGTGCATAACTGGTACTTAATTTATCGACCACGAAAGGATGAAAGGCAAAGTCAACCTCAACGGAATTTGAACTCAGAACATAGAGGCAGACGAAATACTGCTAAGCATTTCGCCCAGTGTGTTAACGTTTCTGCCAGCTTGCCGCCTTTCTGGCCTCTCACACCTACCCAACATTTGTCATTCTAAGCATTAATTGCATCATCGAAACCTAAATGCTACAAGAGAATGCATGACTAATACAAAATAATGTGAATAAATAAGCATTATATTTGACAGTATAATCTGAATGCTAAAGGGTTAAGGACTGCTAACAAATATTTCATTGGAAGTGTGTTTGAATCAATGAGTGGAGGAAATGTTCTCTCTCCCCCCACAATACACACACATATGTACACATACACCATTCCACCCACAAGCATTCTTTAACTTTTAGATAATATGATCTACTAAAAAAGCAAGTTCTAAGACCAATGAGTTAGGAGTGGCTGTGTGGTAAGTAGCTTGCTTACAAACCACATGGTTCTGGGTTCAGTCCCACTGCATGGCACCTTGGGCAAGTGACTTCTACTACGTCCACAGGCTGACCAAAGCCTTGTGAATGGATTTGGTAGAGGGAAACTGAAAGAAGCCCGTCGTATATATGTATATGTGTGTGTATGTGTTTGTGTATGTGTTTGTCCCCTCAACATCGCTTGACAACTGATGTTGGTGTGTTTACATCCCCATAACTTAGCGGTTCGGCAAGAGAAACCCATAGAATAAGTACTAGGCTTACAAAGAATAGATCCTGGGGTCGATTTGCTCGACTAAAGGTGGTGCTCCAGCACGGCCACAGTCAAATGACTGAAACAAGTAAAAGAGAGTAAACCAAAATACACTTTCTTCTGCATAAGTCAATGATATATGTCACAATTAAGTACATGTATTTTGTTTTGTAAATATTATGGCTAGTAAATTACTGAAACTAAGGCATTAAATATGCTGACAAATTAGAAATACTTGAAATATAAGATTATCATAAATGTTGTTATTCTTAGTCTGCATAGGTTCTGAAATGGAGGGTTATCTTTAATATGTTTTGAGATCACACTGACTTTCTGATAACATCACAAAAGTACTCTCAACCATGGTCAGTATGTTGTTTTTCATCATCATCATCATCACTGTTTAACGTCCGCTTTCCATGCTAGCATGGGTTGAACGATTTGACTGAGGACAGGCGAACCAGATGGCTGCACCAGGCTCCAATCTTGATTTGGCAGAGTTTCTACAGCTGGATGCCCTTCCTAACGCCAACCATTCCGAGAGTGTAGTGGGTGCTTTTATGTGCCACATGCACGATGGCCAGTCAGGCGGTACTGGCAGCAGTCATGGAAAATCATGTGTTTTTTTAAGTGTCACCTGCACACAGGCACAAGTGCCAGCAAGGCAACGCTGGTAACGATCACGCCCAAATGGTACTTTTTATGTGCCACCAGCACGAACGCCAGTTAGCTGCTCTGGCAATGATCACACTCGGATGGTGCTCTTAGTTCTCCAGTAGCACGGATGCCAGTCATCGAATTTGATTTCGATTCTGATTTCACTTGCCTCAACAGGTCTTCACAAACAGTGTCCAAAAAATAAAAATGTAATCACTTACTGATATTTTGTCATGAATAGTGATTATTTCTTCTAATATATCCTTCAACAGAAGGTTACTTCCCACAGTTAACTAAAGAAAATTATTGCCAATTTTAAATACTTCATTATGAATGTAATCATTTAGAAGGTAATCCAAAAAATATGCCAAAGTTTTAGAAGCAAACCTTAATGATTATCACTAAACTTATGATATTACCAGGTAAGAATAAATTATAGTTAACCTTAAATTCAATGACCTAAAAAATGCAGAATCAACCTAAGTATACATGTAAGGTATTTTCTATCAGAAATACAATATGACAGTTAAATTTACCATGGTGATAAAAAGCCCAAATTCTGGATCCATATCAACAGAGGTTCCATCAGTAAAGATAAAATTTGGCTTTCTCTCTTTCTTGCATGTAAGGACAATAGCAATTTGTTGAGCAGCTACAGATAGTACAGGTAACTCAATTCTGTTGAACTCATCAAAACAGCCCCATGAGCCAGACTGTGCCAAACCTATAAAGCAATAAGCAAACTGTAATTAAATTCTCATTGAATTACCTTACAGAAATATAAAAACAGAATGTGACATGCTGGGAATATATTTTCTTCAGTGAGATATACTCGCACTCCATAACACTATGTTTCAAAGAAAGATAAATCTAGCTTAGTACTGACAGGTTTAATAGACCTGTCGTTATCAAAATTTATTTTCATTGATAATGAAACTAGAATGCTGCTGGATATTTCATTTCATGTCATTAGAAAGAATATTCTCCATGGCAACACCAATTTCCATTTCCATACAAACAGTTACAAGTTCATCTCTCAAGCAGGAATTTTAACATAGTTACACCTTAAACAATGTTCAAGACATAGTGTTTTATAAAGGCAGTGAGCTGGCAGAAACATGAGGACGCCAGGTGAAATGCTTAGTGGTATTTCGTCTGCGTTACGTTGTGAGTTCAAATTCCGCCGAGGTTGACTTTGCCTTTCATCCTTTCGGGGTCGATAAATTAAGTACCAGTTACGCACTGGGGTCGCTGTAATCGACTTAATACCTATGTCTGTCCTTGTTTGTCCCCTCTGTGTTTAGCCCCTTGTGGGTAATAAAGAAATAGGTATTTCACTGTCTTTACATTCAAATTCCACCAAGGCCAACTTTGCCTATCATCATTTGGTGGTGGTGGGGGGGGTCGATAAATTAAATACCAGTTGTATACTGGGGTAGATACAATCGACTGCCCCCCTCTCAAAAAATTGCAGGCCTTGTGACTAGAGTAGAAAAGAATACATAGAGTTTTATATGTAGTTAAAATATATAATTTCTAGACATTTTCTCAACTATAAAAAAAATATTAAATACAGTCTAAGATTAGCTTAATGGGCTTTTTTTTTCAATATTTTATCTGCAATAGTAATCATTTATTTCAAATTATTCTCCTCTGTAACAACTTGGAGAATGACTTCCCTGAATTAACAGTACAAAGTGAAGCAAATTTTAACAACTGAAATAATATTCTTGTGACCCACCTTTATAAATTCTTCCAAGTCCTCTGTAATCCATTTGATCTGAGCAGTTAAATATGACAACATATTTACCAAGGCATCGACCCATATCTTTTGTTGTTTCAGTTTTGCCTGTTCCAGCTGGTCCAGCTGGAGCACCACCAAGTGACATTCCAAGTGCTTGAGCAAGACTTATATAACATCTATAGTGTGAAATAAACAAATAAATAAATAAATAAGCTAATGCAATCACCACAAATCCAAATATGGTTTTAAAACTTCCAAGACAATGAATTGGTTACTGAAAAATAGAAATCTAACTCAGAAAAAATATTTACTAAATTGTTTCTATATTGTCTTGCAGCAAGAAATATATAAAAAAATATTTCAGCTTGATGGGTTTTTTTTTCCCTTTGTTAATTCTTTCACACTAAAAATGTACGATGCTATTCAAAATAACTATGGTAAT
>NC_043005.1:64666885-64834385 GCF_006345805.1 Octopus sinensis
ATTGGTAGCATCCTTATACAAAGCTTGTACAGCTTTCACCAACCACTCATCTATCCCTTGTTTCTGCATTGACCACCAGATAAGGGATTGGGGGACCCTGTCAAAGGCTTTCTCCAAGTCAACAAAAGCAGGGGTTTATCTTTGGCTAAGTATTTCTCCTGCAGCTGCCTACCAGAAATATAGCATCAGTGGTGCTTCTCCCTGGTGCCAAACTGTATCTCATCTAGACTAACTCTCTCTCTACTTAGTTGGGCTATGACTCTTCTCATAACTTCCATCACCTGATGAAACAATATGATACTTCTGTAATTATTTCTATGTAAGGCATCACCTTTACCTTTGTAGTAGGTGACTACAGTGCTACTACACCAGTCACTGGGTGTGACTCCTTTGTGAACCACCTGATTTACAATATGGGTGACTAGACCATAGCCCACACCACCAGATATTTTAAGCATCTCAACGGTGATTCCTGAAGGGTCAGGGGCTTTCACTCTATATCATTATTTGCTTTATCTACCAAGGTACTGTCATTTCAGGTAGCTGGTCCCTCAACTGGGTCAACATTTGGCAGATTCTCCTCCTCCCATTCATTCTCTTCATTTACCAGCCATTCATAGTGGCATTTCCAAGCCTCTTTCTTTGCAGAATCATTAAATGCAAGTGCACCTTCATCCATGCAGACACATATCTCTCCTACAACATTACAATTTTCTCTCACACACTATCTTGCAATCCGAAACACTTCAGTTCTTTGGCTCTCACATGGCTGAACAAACGAATACACACACACATACACACATATATGGCAGGTACGCACTGACATGGTCGCATGGTTACAAATTGACATTATAACCACATAGCTGTGGGTTTTACTATTAATTATGTCTGCATTTTAATCAAATCTCTTTAAAGTTATAGTCAAAAGTTTAGCAATAATAACAGAGCATAGATTTATATTTTCAAATATGTTTAGAATATGATAATTTAAAACATTACCAAGTCCTCAAAAATGTCTTTTTGATGCACATGTATAGTAACAAGAGTCTCAAACTTGGTACGGTCTACTTTGCTGAGTTCTTGCATTGTTACATTAATTAACTCATTAAGGATATCTCCAAATTTGTCGTTGATTGTTCCCATAATTTTCTTATCAACTCGAGCTCGACTGAGGGCCTCTTCAGAATCTCTGGTCCACATTATCTGTAAGCCTAACAGGCCAACCTACAGGCAAGATAAACAATTTCTCAGTTATGGTAAGCACGCTTATTGTAAATTGATATTATAACATAGTGCTATCATTTCAAATAATGTTTTGAATTTTCTGAATTCATGTTGCTAAAGTAACTTGATAGAAATATTTTTTAAAATACTTTTTTTTAGCATAAATACATTTAAATGGGTTATCATAATTACACAGAATTAAAATCATTAGCACTGATCATGCTGGCCTTCATTCATAATAATCAACCTTAAATTTTCCTTCTTCTCCTCCTCTTACTACTACTATTGCTGCCATTGCTGTCAGAACTAGTACTACTATGCTACTGCTGCTGTTGTTGTTGTTGTTGTTAAGCATCAAGATGGGTAAGGATGATTAGGTGATGGTCTAGGGCTTAGGGGCAGGAAACCCCAGACTTTGGTCGTCTTGTTGTAGTCGAGAGCTCTTCGTTGATGCCCGACACCACTGGGAGGTGGCCCTTGAAGTCACTGGAAATGGAGATCTCCAGGTCCAAATTCTTGAATGGCTGCTACTACTGCTGCTACTACTACATCATTATTGTTGCAGTTGTTATTTTAATGTAACCTGCTTCTGTATGGTGTAGAAGGTTGTCCATTTTGAGGGGATGATAAACACACCATGCTACCAAGTTTAACAGTGGAGTTCACTCAGTTGCATGAATTCAGTGGTAGTTTTTAGCAGTGGTCTTTTAGATCTATTCATGTGCCATCGTACTTTACACTTGCCTGCAATGCAAATGAAGAATAAGGGACAAAAACCTTCTAATCAATTGTCTCCCCTCTTCCCAGATAACTGTGAATTTTTCTCTATCCTAAGAACCCTTGCATCACCCCCAACACACAAGTCATATATTCCTTTCTGAGACGCGAATCTCTCAACTCTTATCTACAACATATTCCTACTGTTCAGGCTACATTCTTTCTTCAAAATTTACTTGAAAAGTTAGTTTCTGCACATATAGATTCCACTCCTTCTGTCACTCTCCTCTCACACTTGGATCTCAGTAATAACATCATCTAGCTACCTCAGTTCAGAGTTTCTCTCTCTCTCTTTCATTCTGCTAAGCATAAATCTATGAAACAGAATAGCAGTTTTATAAAACCATTCTATTGACATAGAATTATGTTATAATGTAACTATTGGTAGTTTAGTGGCCACTAAGAATAATGACGCTACTATTTCCATTATCAGCCAATATTTTAATGTTCATACTTTTATCAAGTTTTCCTTTTCGAAAAAAAAAAAAAAACTTAAGTAAATTCAGGTATTTTTTATGTTACTCCAAAAGAGTATAATAAAACCACAAACCAGATAAATTTTATCATTTTTTGCTCTCTCCCTGATGCATGTATGTCAATATTCTAGATATACAAAGAAAAGACAATAAACAGACAAACACAGACATAGGTTTGATTTTCTTTGCAATAATAATGTCATAAATGGTAATTTATTCCAATTTATTCATTTAAAAAAATCCTAAGATGTGATAAGAATTTTAAATTTTAACTGAGTAAATCAAACTATTGCTACAAGCACAACAAAAATATATGTACGAATGTCATTGAGAATCAAATACTTTAGATACTTATGCAAACATACATGCAGAAAAGATATCTCCTTTTACATTTACAATGATGTTGTCTGCATTAATAATATTATTGCTATAACATATTCTTTATTGACTGTGGAAAAAGAATCGTGAAGAGTCAGTTTTTTCATAAGTTTGATTATTTTATCATGATTTTAAATTCATGATTTATTGTATTTTTTAGCAAGAAAGACGCACATTTTTTGTAAAAACAGTACCTTGAAAATTACCATGTATATTCTACAAGGTTAATTGGAAGTTCTTGCTGTATTTAACATTACAGCCCATTAGGTATTAGTAAAGGTGTAATATCCAGTTTTTTTACAGGTTCTTTGCTAAAAATTTAAGATATGACAAACAACGAATGACTGGTGTTTGTTAAGTTCCATCCACACAATTGAGCAGTGGAGAGCTGAGTTTCGTTGCACACAAGGGATGGCAGGATGCAGTCATAGTTGAGTACCAGCGAGGTGGTCAATAATGGCAGGTGTGGTTTGATTATTGTTATTATTGTTCAGGTCACTGCTTGGAATCAAACTGGGAATCTTGGGGTTAGTAACTCGTGCTCTTAACCACTATGCCATATGCCCGTGGGCAATTATGGACTGAATGATTACAGGACATTTACATTAAAAAGCATAGTGTTGTGTACTACTCACTACTCGACCATGTGGACTGGGCTTTAATGAGTATAAAAAAATGAAATTTCCTACAGTTATATTTCCAAAATTAGGATGTCTTCAACATGACAGTATCTACCATGCCACAAAATAAAGTGGTTCACAAGCAAATCTCAGTTTCATTTCAGCATCTTGAATGTTTTCCAGCTTTCCATATCAATATAAGAGTCTATAAAAAATTATCCCTTCATTATATCACCAGTAAACTTCAATGTGTTGTGGTTTCATAGTAATTTGTTATTATCAAGTTTTTGCTTGGCTCAATTTCTACTGTAGGTACCTTTGACAACAATATTAATGCAAAGCCTAAAGCAGTGAGCTGGCAGTAATGGTTAGCTAAGTGGTCAAAATGCTTAATGGCAAATGCCACCAGGGTCAACTTTTCCTTTCATCCTTTTGTGGGAACGATAAAATAAAGTACCAGTTGAACATTGGTGTTGATGTAATTGACTTAGTTCCTCTCTCAAAACTGCTAGCTCTGTGCCAATATTAATTCAATGCCAATGTAAATTAATGTTAATGTGGTTCTCTATACCAATGCATTTGTCTTTTTTTGCTTTTAATGTGTTAATACCCTGATTCCCAGCTACATAAATGATTCTACAAGTGACGGACATTAATTTTGCTTCAATTATGTTGATGATAATTCTATTCAGCAACCAAATGTTTTTTCAGTTTTTTTTTTCTTTAACTTGTGGGTCTGGGGGAGGTTGGAAGTATAGGATCAAGGATGTCATGAAAATGGCTTGCTGGAAGGAGAGGAGCAGGGGAAGTCATGTGAGCAGAAGGGTGACTAGCACAGTCCTTTTTTGCTTTAGGCCGCTGACACTGATGATGACAATGGCAATAACAACAACAACGACAATAACAACAACCACAACATCGAAAAATACCTTAAGAATGAGAACCCAGGTTCGAAATTTCCCCAGGACACCTGATGAAGGCTGGAGGGTCACAGCTTTGCGATGTTTGTCTACCCTTATTTTCAGCGGGCAGCATGTTTCACATTTATATAACCAACCACAGCTGCATGGGATGGAGTACACGCAGTCTTTGGTCATATTCTCTTTTATGGGTGGTTTTACCCGAAGGAGATATTGGCGAAGTGTTGTATTACTCTTGAATACTGTCCTGATGTCATATGTCAACAACAACAACATCGAAAAATACCTTAGGAATGAGAACCCAGGTTCGAAATTTCCCCAGGACACCTAATGAAAGCTGGAGGATATATCAAATGTAAATAATTTCTCATCTCTTAAATATAGAACTGTATGAAATTAATAATCTGAAAACTGATTATTTCATCAGTTATTCCTTACTTTAGCTTGTAATTCCAGAATTTCTCCAGACATATCAATGGAAATGTCTTTTATTGATTATGGTTAATTAATGGCAAATGATATCTGATTCTACTTTTGACTTAATATTCATAAACCCATTTTAGTAATTAGTGCACAATATTCTCATCTTTATAATCAGAATAATGTTTGCATAATTAAGTTTGTGTGTCATAAGGAAAAGTGAATTTTAAAACTGCATTAAGCTCTTTGTCCTTGGACTTAAATATTTTTCTCTATAAAATTCAAATTGTCTAACCCATTGGAAATCAGATTCCTTGCTGTAAAACGTTGAATTTTTTCAAATAACAATTCATTTTGCATTATTTACATTCAACAGATATTTGTCCTCATTTTGTTTGTTGTTAACACGTTTCAGCTGATATACGCTCCAGCCTTCTTCAGGTGTCTTGAGGAAATTTCGAACATGGTTTATCATTCCTAAGGTATTTTTTATCCTCCTCCTCTACCACCGCCGCCGTTTGATTCCCAGTTTGATCCAAGCAGTGACCTGAACAACAATTTCAATCACTATACGTAAGGGGTAAAAAAGCTACCAGGGAAATTTTCCATAAAAAAAGTCTGTTAAAATCAGATACACTTACTTGAGCTGGATAAGCATTTTGAAACTCAATGAGCTTAAACATTGGATCACTAGTTGCAAAGTAAGAACTTCGGATAACTGCATGTAAAGAGTGGCGAGATACTCTCAATAAATCTCCCAGCCAAACTTCAACATTGCCCTGAAATGAAATGTGAATTTATGACAAAAGGGACAGCAAATAATTTCAAATACTTATAAAAATACCAATAGAATTGTATCCTATTTTGCATTCCACTGTTGATTTGATGCTGATAAATGAATGGCTCTTCCATGCTTTAAATAACTGTAATGCAATTGTATTGTTACGCTAGACATATTGAAAACATTTGACAGGATTTGACATGTTAATTACTTGATGAGACATTATGAAATTTCGGGAAGGATCCTTAGAATTCTTGAATGTTTTTTGAATGAATGTAACATGGATATTGCTGCAGGTGTCCATTAGTCTTCTACTTATTCTGTTTCACCTACCATTTCTCAAGATCTATTCTGTTCGTTCTTGTTCTTACTTTTTTACTAATGACCTTTGGGATGGTCTTACTGATGGCACTTCTTTGTATTCTTCCTTGAATAAGATATCTGATTTGTTGTAAGAAATAATTGGTTCACTCGAGCTCCATCTACATTTCATGACTGGTTGGGAGTCTCAGTGATTAGCTTCTTTCAACTATGCAAAAGCTAAGCTTTTTCCATTTATTGTTTCAGGAACTCTGATGTTGTTCCTATTTCTACGACTTTTCATGAGTTTTCTGATCTTCACCTTTTAACTCCGACGTCTGGCAGCTGACTTATCAGACACCCATAAAATTATTAACCATCTTACCAACAATAACTCTGAGCACCTTTTTAAACTCCATTTGTCTAACACCCGTGGACATGTTTACAAAGTCAGAAAATGGCACAGCTCCCATGACTTTTGGAAACATTTTTTCACGCTAAGAGTTGCTGAAGTATGGAACGAACTGCTGGCATCAGTTGTTAGTTGTCGGAGCAGTACATCCTTCAAAACTTCCATGCTTCCTGAGATTCGCCAACACTACACCTGATTTTCTCCCCTCCATACACATGCAAGCATGTATCTGACTCATACACTGTTCACTTCCCAGACATTTGTACATTACTGCATATGCTTTAGACGCACTTTTGACAAGTGGTGGTGCATCTAAGTACTGTATACAATAATTTCATTATTATTATTATTATTATTATTATTATTTAAGTTTAACTTTTTCCCAGAGATCTTACTATGTGATATCAATAGCTAAATCAATCACTAACAAGATTGCTTCTCTATACAAAGCTCATCATTATTTTTATTTTAAATGTATTCTTCATCTTTTTACCTTTTATTCACCTTATATTAAATACCTTCTATCACTTCTAATCTGGGCGTCTCTGCTGGTGTTCTTCCTCTCTCCTTAATCAAATTCCAAAACAAGTTTCTAACATAATTAGTACTGTTTTGGCAGTTAAACATCAACTCCCCTTTCACCAATAAAATATTGCTTCTTTATCTCTTGTCTAGAAATACATCCATGTGTGCTGTTCTGCCAGCCTATCTTCACTTATTCCTCTATTAAGGTTACTAAATGAGAGGCTCATTTTTCTCCTAATTCTAATCCTTTCACTCTTCTAAGAAGAGTTTCTACTCTAATAGTTTCTTTACTTGAACACCTGTCTTTAACAATTTTCTTCCTTCTTGTTACACATGAGATTTTTCTTTTAACAAAATAAGTGTTTTGATGCCTGTTTTATTGCTTGCTACTTGCCACCATTTTGGGAGGGACTTAAAAACAATTAGGATAGCATTTGCTGCTATATCAAAGATTAATATGATAAAACCACCTTTATCAAGCAAAGATTACAATTCTAATTTGTTTCTCAGAAAAGCCCGCAATGTTAGGATTTTGGTGGAGCATGAAATCTCATCTTATCTTACAAACATGAAATAGTTTGAGTATAATAATGACTTTATAAATTGTACACATTGCACAATATCAGTACTAAGAGATGTAAATGAGCTCATAATTCAAAATTATGGAGATACTAAATTTCTGTTGTGATAAGAATGTCTCTTTAGTGAAACAAATGGATGTAGCTTTCTTTAAATACATGAAACTAGGAATAATATGTTCATAAAATATGAAATAACATACAGATGATAATAAGAAATTTTGGATGAATTTATATGATGCTGTTGGATTTTCAAGTAATTGAGAAACACTTATATTTGTATTTTTTAAACAAGCTTTTAAATACAATAAAGTAAGAATCTTTGAACATAGAAACATATTTTACAAAAGAATTATACAACACCTGAGCAAGTACTGTTTCATCAAGAGTGACAGTTTCGTTTTCAGATGAATGTACAGACAAGATCTTATCATAGTTCTTTTCATCAAACCTCACTGATTTTATGTTGTCAAAACAACTCAACAGATGAGACTAAAAATACAGAAAAGATATATATAAATATGAAGTATATATCCCAACATGATACTACCATAAAAGTGATATCGATATAAATGAAGCAAGCAATCACTGACAGAAGAGATTATACCAATATATCATCTACTCCCACAGGTTTACAGGAATATATCGACAAACAAGATAACATTCAGCTCTCCCTGTAAGCATTTTGTATCTTTCCAGTGAATTGCCACAAATAAATTATATCAAAACCGTTGAATTAGTTGCTTTACATTTAATGTGGACTTTTATTGTCAAAAATAGACTCTGAAAATTAGGTCATATAAAGTGCATCTAATTCTTGCATCTCAAATTGATATGTTGAACACCATTTTCAAGTAACCATCAATCAACTATTTGCAGAGGGGTTTGTTTTTAGAGGGTTTTCTCTAAAGGATTCAGGTTTCGTCTGGATCATATTTATTAAATACAAACAACCATATTTCACTTATTGGCCAGAGTTGTTTCCATATCAAGAACACACCATGTCAAACAATTGAACACTCACAAACAGATACATCCATGTTTGTATATTAAACATTCCTGTTCTTGAATTTTCTTTCTGCTTGTTTTGGGTAATATTTTCTCACATATACATTTCCATTTGTAATGAACTGTCTTGTTTTGACACCACAATCTCAACATCTTTTTTTACTGAAAGTCTTATTCAGTAATCTTTCAGTACTTGGTGGTTGGTTGTTCCTTCTCGGGTCACGCCTGGCTCATAAGGGCCGGTTTTCTGGTTTCTTGGCGTATAGGTTCCCCACCTGGATGGGACACTGGTCCATCACAGGTGAGCTGCAAGATGCAGGAGGAAAGAGTGAGAGAAAGTTGTGGCGAAAGAGTCAGCAGAAGTTTCGTCATTACCTTCTGCCGGAGCTGCGTGGAGCTTAGGTGTCTCGTTCATAAACACACATATCGCCCGGTCTGAGATTCAAACCCGCGATTTCTCGACTGCAAGTCGGCTGCTCTAACCACTAGGCCATGTGCCTCCACTTTCAGTACTTACATACTAGTCAACTTTTGCTCTTTTCTGTATGCTTTCACAGTCTTCTTTATTACACAATATCAAACTTAACTGACTACATTTCTTTGTCCTGCCATACACACTTTGGTCTAAGTATGCTTCACATATTATTAATTTTGCATGCTTCATTTTATCGAGCAAGATTTCTAAATATTGCTTTTATGGTGAGAAATTGATTTGCAATCACAGAAATCACAGAAGGAAGAATTAGTAGTTGTAGGAGGAAGATGATAAGGAGACTAAAAATAAAGACTTATTCAAGGAATCTACAAGCTTCAACCTTTGCTGAGAATCCACGAACTTGTCTCAAGTTACCCAGGTAACAACAACCCTGCCAGCTCACTCTAAATATATTAATAAATTCCAATAATAAAGATGTAATGTTAATAACAATATAACTATAATGATACCCACTCCTCAAACATAATATAGACAGACAGACAGACAGATAGATAGACAAACATATATCATTTCATTTTCATTTCATCTAGTTTCAGCTCACGAGCTGTGGCCATATATTTATATATTGCATATTAATAATACCCATTGTTGGCTGTTTAGTCTCTTTACCTTATTTGAAATTACTCTTCTCTCACTGAGCATATATAGTGGACTATGGTTACTACATCATCATCATCATCATCATCGTTTAACGTCCATTTTCCATGCTTGCATGGGATGGACGGTTCGACCGGGGATCTGGGAAGCCAGAAGGCTGCACCAGGCTCCGGTCTTATCTGACAATGTTTCTACAGCTGGATGCCCTTCCTAACGCCAACCACTCCGTGAGTGTAGTGGGTGCTTTTTACGTGCCACCTGCACTGGTGCCAGGCGAGGCTGGCATCGGCCCCGGTCGGATTGGTGCATTTTACGTGCCACCTGCACGGAAGCCAGTCGAGGTGGCACTGGCTTCGGCCACGATTCAGATGGTGCTTTTTACGTGCCACCGACACGGAAGCCAGTCGAGGCGGTGCTGGCAACGGCCACGATTCGGATAGTGCTTTTTACATATCTCCAGTCCAGGTGTCCTGGCATCTGCCGGGTGCCAGTCATAGGATTGGTTCAATTTCGATTCCAATATATTTGCAATGTTTGTATTTAATAAATATGATCCAGGCAAAACCTGAATCCTTTAGAGAAAAACTCTCTGAAAACAAACCACACTACAAATAGTTGATACAACATAGTGGACTATGGTTACTACAACTCCAATTTATCTGCAGTGATTTATTTACCCTTCCTTATTTTCCCCACCCCTCCTTTTATTTCTACTATGAATGCTACATCTAATACTACAATTATCAAAATTAATTGTAGTATAATACTGTTTCACTTTGTGGTACAGGGACCATTATTTGCAACTCTAGATTGTTATTATTATATCTATAATAGGTAATCTGGGGATATACAGATGTTACTGTATGTAATATCAGGAGAAATTATATTGGTACAATGCTTATATTTTTATGTATGTGGGTTGGTTGTAAAGTTCATAGGCTGACCGAGATACTCTCATGGAATGTAATCCAAATGAGGGTTATTTTTTAACACTGTCTCCCTTACAGTTCACACATTTCTTCCATTGGTGTTACAGTATTTAGATCCCGATGGTGAAGAAGCTTTCATCCTGTTGCTCAAAAATGTCATCAACAGCAAATATGATGTCCATTATCACTGTGATTCTGGTCCCCACCAAGTGGTTGCCAGCCAATTGAGGCCATCACCATCTCTGCAGATGAAACGACCTTAGCCTTCTTTGGAGCAGGTAAGGAGGTGTGTTTACACTGCATGGATCAACCCATCACTCATCCCAGGTAAGGAACCATATCAGCATGAATGTCCTTGGAGCATGAATGTCCTTGGATAACATCATGCCAATTTTGTTCAATTTCAGGAGAAGTCACAACTAATTACTTCTGAAGTGTTCTTTGAACAGTCAGATGTCAGTTTACACGGAAAAAAATAAAGCAGTTATTAATAAGAAGAGATGAAATTAACACATGCAAGATTTCACAGCTCTAGCATCACTCCCTCATAGTGAATTTATGAATTTGTGATCCCATCCTTGTGTGTTAGTTTCATAAAAATTGATACATACCAAAATTACACATCATTCCTTCATACCTTCTCTCTATTATTTATGTTATTTTTATAATCTATAATATTGGATGATATGGGAAATACTTCCTTGCACTCTTCATACAACCATCCTCAACACACTCTCTTTCGCTCTCTCATTACATTGCAAGTTTATATGTGACACCAACTGCATTGGACTTGTTTGTACTCATTAATCTCCACTTTAATCCTTCTGCACATCCATTGTCATCCACTTAATCTTACCATTGTCCACCTCTACATTACCTATGACTGTTCCTCTCTTCCTTTTCACTTCAATCACTGTGGTTCTAATCCTTTAAACTGATGGACAATCAAGCAAAGAAAGTATAGAGTGAAGCGGTCTCTTTAATTCTATCATCAAAAATATGATAAAATGTAAAAATACACTCTATAAAGGGTATGAGAGGATATGCAGTTATATGGACCAAGCCAAAATAGAATTGATCAAACAAGACGTGATCCTCCTACACATATATAAGAGTAGTAGTTCCAAATAAAAACTTACTCATATAATGACAATTTGCTCAACCAAAAATGAGGAGGGTGTGTGTATGAGTGTGTACTATAATAATGCTTATTATTATAATTATAAAATATAATTATAAAAGCTGCTTATTAATTACTTATATGTGTGTAACTTTTATTAAACGAGACTAATTATTAAAGTCTACACTGCCAAGTAAATTCTTATAAATTCCAATTTCAATATATTTTTTTAAAAATCAAAATGCGTTTTACAAACATGGTATACACTACCAGAAAACCATTGGGAGAGCAATGTTTCTGCTAGTATATGTAATATATATATATATATATATATATATACATATATATATATATATATATATATATATATATATATATATATATGTATATACATATATATATACCTTAATGATTAAAGGGTACTAACAGGCAGTACCAGCATACTAAATATAGCAGTCAAAATGACTTTGCCACAAGTTTTCACTTAAACACAAAGTAGACAAATGAATGAGAATCCTAAGACCTTGTACCAATGATGAAAATAATCAAAAACTGAAAAGGTCAGACATACCCATATCACCTTGATTTTGAACTTTCAGAAATACTCTTACTTCATCTTCAGGAAGTCATTGTACACATTGGTTGAGATAAAAATAAACTCTATAACCCTGGGGTCAGTAAGATTCACTGAAGATGAACTAAGAGTATTTCTCAGTTCAAAATCACGGTGATATGGGTATATATATTTAAAACATCATCATCATCGTCATCTAATGTTTGTCTTCCATACTGGCATGGGTCAAACGTATCAACAGATTCTAACAAGTCAGAAGACTGCATTACATTCCAATGCATCACGTTTCTTTGGCTTCTATGGTTGGATGCCTTTCTTAACACCAACTTCAATACTATACACAGTGCCAGGAATTTTGATGTTCACTGTTACCAGAACATCTGTCTATTCCTGGATACACTAGAATCTCAAGCTTATGATGCACAAATTAGAGTGAAGAATGCTGTACCAATATTTGAGTATAAATAGCAATAATTTCTAAGGTATAAGAATAATACATTAACAGTAACAGAAAGAAAATGAAAGTAACTCACTTGAATTGTATGAGAATCACTAGCCTGCCCAAGGATTTCTAGCAGAGCTGGATCAGACACAAAAAAGAAACGAGGGAAAACCAATCTCTTCTTCTCAAGATAACCAGTAAGTGACCTCTGACACATCTCCAACTGCTCTAATAGATAAGGTAACTGCTGGGATAAAATATCATCACCAACACAGCAGGCTACAATATTAGGTATCTCGTGGGCACGTTGCATGATCCTCACCCAGGATTTGTCAATGGTGCTAAACCGCTTGGCTTCCTGAAAGCAAAAATAACAGAAATAATTTGAAATCAATGTTTTATTCCTAAATGTTCGTTCAATGTATGAACCACAAAGGCATTAAATTTATCTTTATTTGGGTTTTTTACAAAATCATAATTGTCTGCTTGGAGCAATTAAAGTGATATCATTTATAAATTGGAATATGAAATGTGTGTGATACATGCTTTAATTACACTGGTCAGCAAAATTAAAAGTATTATACTCGTTATGAATGCAAACCATCTTTTTGAGACTAATTTTTTTCATGCTGATTTCAAATTTTCACTCCATTTATATGCAACACGTATCAGTTTTTCAGCAGATACATGCAAATATTTTAACATATTTATATACATGAAATCACTAATGCAATAAATAAGGACATATTATTTTTAGAAAGTAAATTAGTTTATTGAATTAAAAATCATCACTATCATTCTACAAAGAGTGAATACACAAAAAATGGGTTAGACAAAACAAAGTTAGAACAACAGTGTTAGAAACATTGTAATTTGGATTTGCTGTGGTGTTCCTGATCTCGTTGATCATGGTAAAGTGTCCAGCAATATTTTCCTATCTGTCCTTAATATCAGTTCCCATATGCTATTTGTATCTGCACTTGGTTTTCTTAGGAGGTTGTTGTATCCTTGCATATGGGCTGTTTCTTTTAGGTTGGAGGTTATATCAGCCGAAACATTGTGTTAACAACAAACAAGAGGAGGACAAATATCCATCAAATGTGAATAATGTAAATAATGTGAATACTGTACAAAATTCCTCATCTCTTAAATATAGAAATGCATAGACATATTTGAAATCTGCATTAAAATCTACATTAGTTACACCGTGTTATATGCTTGATGAAACATGCTTGTTGACCAGTGTTATAAAACATTGATATCAAGGTTCATAGTGCAGAGTTCAAATTCTTAGAAAACTAACTTCATTTTCAATCAGTTTTATAGCTGAATCAATAATCAATAATTCATAATTAATAAAGTATCTTTGGCAATATGAGGTATAACAGGAATAGTAATGTTTCATAAAGCATAGAAGTACTATTAAAGTAGTGAAAAGAATGATGTGTAAAGTTTGTTGGTCATTTTATTCTCTATGGCTTTAGATGATATGAATTCAGTTGTTCAAGTGAAAAAAGCTCTCAGCTAATAATCTATGTTTCTCTGTGTAGGGAGGGGAACTTATATCTCTAACCTATTTAGGTTAAATAGAAGGTATAGTGTAGCATTGATTATGTTATGTGAACCATTAATTTGTAATAACAAACCCACATTCTGTTAACACTTTGAAGAATATTTGTCAGTTGCCAAAGTTAATGGGATAGCTCTTAGTAATGTACTAAAGTCATTGTCATCAATTTAAGATTGTGAGCCTTGATATGGTGTAATGCCATTAGTGGTATCAATAATTTCATTTAGATACCTTCTGGAAACATTCTAGTCAGTGTATTAATCTGTTTGTCCCTCTTGTGACATCCAAACTGAATAGATTTTTAGTCTCTGGAAGCATGCAGTGAACACTTTCAAATGCTTAGAATACTTATATCTTATCCATTTCAGGGCGATTTTCAAATCATCATAACTACCAATCACTAGTACTTAAATTTGTTATGCTCTTATGCTTAGCTGGCTGGGCAGCAGCACTCTGGATCTCTTTAACACAGACATTATTATGCTGTTCAAGAATTTGGACCTGGAGATCTCCATTTCCAGCGACTTCAAGGGCCACCTCCCAGTGGTGTCGGGCATCAACGAAGAGCCCTCGACTACAACAAGATGACCAAAGATTTTTTGTATTTTTCCAAGGTCTGGGGTCTCCTGCCCCTAAGCCCTAGACCATCACCTAATCACCCTTACCCATCTTGTTGCATAACAACAACAACAACGACATTATTATCACAGAATCACTGACAGATAAAGCACTTTATCAATGTTATTAAGCTTTGAAACTTTTGTAACTCACTATGCTTCCATGTGACAATAGATTCCAGTTAATGATATTGATTTGCATCAATATTATAATTCAAAGAAAATGCAAGAGCTTATTCTGAGCATTTATCCAAAACCTTGTGCTTTTCAACATATACACTTCACAAACTCTTCCCACCAATGTACCAACCTCAAACATTCCATGCTTCATTATAAGTTTCAGAATATCCAATCAAAGATAAAATCATATCTTTTCTTTTTTACTTGTTTCAGTCATTTGACTGCGGCCATGCTGGAGCACTGCCTTTAGTTGAGCAAATCGACCCTGGGACTTATTCTTTGTAAGCCCAGTACTTATTCTATCGGTCTCTTTTGCCAAACCGCTAAGTGACGGGGACGTAAACACACCAACATCGGTTGTCAAGCAATGCTAGGGGGACAAACACAGACACACAAACACATACACACACATATACATATATACGACAGACTTCTTTCAGTTTCCGTCTACCAAATCTACTCACGAGGCATTGGTCGGCCTGGGGCTATAGCAGAAGACACTTGCCTAAGATGCCACGCAGTGGGACTGAACCCGGAACCATGTGGTTGGTTAGCAAGCTACTTACCACACAGCCACTCCTGCACCTATATGCTTCTTTCTCAGATTACTTTTCTATTATTCTATTTTCTATTATTCCACCATTCATCTCATGTGTTGCAAAATAATTATTGCAGAATAACTAAGAGAAAGCTTCAAGTGGTAACAGTTGCCTGTGTCTAAGTACAACAAATTTATTATAAGTTTGAGATTCCTGTCTTCACCACTATCTGGGAGTGCTCAATATGGACACAATTAGGTGTGTCACAATACAGCAGATCCTTGCTTTGCATTTTTGAAGATCTTCATATGATGACTTGTTAGAGTATAGGTACTTACCAAAATTCCTCCATCACAGAATGCCCATTATGCCACAGCAAACTGTGCAAGAAAGATTATTTCTTGTACTTAAATGAAGGCAAATCTTACATCGTTGTTAACCTTTCTATCAGTGCTTAGTTATATATCAAAAAAAAAAAAAACACCTATCAAGCTTGCAGTTACCATCTTACATGCTGTTCATGTCTAAACAAAAGACAAATCACACATCAACAATAATTACCTGTCAGTAGATACATATTTCATGATTTTCTATACTTTATATTTGTTTACTTAGTTCAGCAGACACTAAATCACTTATTAAGTCTGAAATCCTGTCTTTCTTGATGATGGCGCTTTAAAATCCTTCATAGAAGTTGACAAGTTGTCAACAGCAGGTGTATATATATATATATATATATATATGGCAGCTGATGTTGTTTAATAATCAAGAGTATCAGATTACTTGGAGTGATGTATGAGTGTTGGCTGAAAAGTTCATCAGCTGAACATGGCACTCTGATGAAATGTAACTAAATGAGGTCTATTTTTCAACATAGTTCGCCCATGCAGTCAGCATACTTCTCCCATCATTGTTACCATGCTTGAATCCAATTGCTGAAGAAGCTTTCATCCTGTTGAACCAAAAACGTTATCAACAGCAGATATAACATCGTCATCACTGCAATATGAGTTCCCAACCAAGTGGTTTTACATGTTGGGAAACAGATGATAGTTAGAGGGGTTTAAACCAGGAGAAGAGATAGGGTGATCAACTGGTTCAAAGCCACAGTCATGCACAGCAACCATTGAAAGCAAGGACTTGTGTGCTGGAGTACTGTTTTGAAGAAACAAGACCCCATTTTTGTCACTTTTCCTGGTCATTTGGTCTTGATGTCCTTTTGTATTTGCCTCAGCAAGTTGGCATAGTACTCTCCATTGATGAAGTAAGGCCATCATGACCTACTCTGGAGCAAGTAAGGAAGTGTATTTCCACTATATGGATTGCCTCTTTGTCTCTGGTGCAAAATGTTCAACCAAACACTCATCCTAGGTGAGGAAACAGTCAAGGAAACCAGCTGGATCTGCCTCAAACTATGTCATATTTCTCCATGATGACATCAGCCTGGTGTACTTTTGATCAGGTATCAGAAGATGTGGCAACCACTGAGCAGAAAACTTTGACGTGCTAAGATTGTCATATAGAATATTGTCAATTCTCTCATGGGATATACTAATAGCATTGGCTGTTTGATTTATAGTTGATCGCCTGTCATCTATCACCATGTCATGAACATGATCGATATTTTCCTCTGTGGTGGTAGTTGTAGGACATCCAGTTGTTGGGTCAGTTTCAAATCTCTCCCTTCTTTTCCTAAATTCAGCTGCTCACTTTTGCACTGTTGATAAAGTGAAAACATTATCCTCTAATGTGGGATCTATGTCAACCTGAATATCCTTGAAGGTTAAACAGTTTTTTTCTGCAGGTACTTGATAATGCCACAATGCAAAATGTTGTGTTTTCCAGAGAAGTCACTGCTAGTTATTGTTGAAATCTTCTTTGAACAGTCAGATGTCAGTTTATCTGAGAATAAACAATGGGATTATTAATAAGAAGAGCTGAAATTAATGCAGCAAGATTTCACAGCCCAAGCATCATGCCTTCATAGTGAGCCTATAAACTTTTCAGCACACCCTCATGTATGTGTGTGTGTGTGTGTGTGTGTGTGTGTGTGTGCATGTCTGTGTTTTTTTGTTTGTGTATCTCTCTATAAATTAAGAAACAAATCTTATTTACCTGTGGGAGTTGTTTGGCAATATCACCTCCAACAAAGACAGCCTCCAAATAAATCCAAAGATTTTGTACCATGATCCAGTTCTCAATGATTTCAGCAGTGGTTGACAGATTTGTAACCCAGGTTTGAATGGCTGCTTTAAATGGAATATTGTATCTGAAATATAATCATTATCTCAAATTGAAATGACGTGCTCTTTATTCTGACTTTCCATATTCAATAAAGAGGATATTTTCATGGAAATAAAAATGTATATATTTTTACAGTTGTGATATTTTTCTTCATTGTGAGGCTTATTTATATTCATATTATATATGTAAATTGTTTTTAAAATGTTCAACCAATAAATAGGACAGTAAGTTGTCTCTAAATTATAGTGAATAAATATGATATATAATTCCAAAAGAATATTTCAAGATTCAAATGTAAGCCTCAAAACCCATTATATATGTACATTATATGTGTGTGCATGTGTACACACATACACACACACATGTATATGATATATATTGGATAGTTCAACTTAAAGGAGTACATTCTTCTTACAGTTAACCCATAAAAATAATTTCAAACTCTCCCTATTTTTTTTTTGCTAAACAAAATCAGCCATCAAGTATTTAGCCTGCAGTATATAGTAAGGAGCCAGATATCTTGATGGTGGTTTCATTTTACAGCTCTGCGGACTGAGCTATAATAGCATTGCTAGATAGATTATTCATGTCCAATATATTAAACATCAACCCTTTAATCAATTTCCTTTTATTATCAAGATATTAAAATACATAAGAAAGGAGACATTTATTTCCAATTTTCGAAATATTTTTTACTTCAACAAACTTATCTAATAGGAAAATTTTTTCACATTATAGATAAAATGGTTTTTACTAGAAATGACATCTTAGGAAAAATATTTAAATATTTAATGATTTTTATATAACACGAGAAGACACTAAGAAACAATGAATACAAAACAATTCATTTTTGTTGTATGAGAAGATACAGTATATTGGTAAAGTGTAGGTTGTAAAGTTGAAGAGATATTTGATGAGACAACTAACCAAGTGGGATCAGCAGTTAGACACAAGATTTGATCAGAAACTAAGAAATTAGTCTATACAGTTAACCAAGGTGCCCCAGCATGGCTATAGTCTAATGGCTTGAACAAGTAAAGGGTAACAGATAATACACAAACTATAAATAGGTACCACAGAGTAAATTCAATTCAGACTATGAAACAACATTGCAGTTATTCTCACTTAAAGCATTTCCTCTTTATTCCTCTAACAGTTCACCCCAAATCATTTAACCACCAATCTATCTCTCATTCTATATCTATCCTCTTCATTCATTACCATCATCATC
Source organism: Octopus sinensis (assembly GCF_006345805.1). Lineage (NCBI taxonomy): Eukaryota > Metazoa > Mollusca > Cephalopoda > Octopoda > Octopodidae > Octopus > Octopus sinensis. Next base: position 64,685,844 of record NC_043005.1, read on the forward strand.
CTCATTGTTTAATGTCCGTTTTCCATGCTGTCATGGGCTAGATGGTTTGACTGGGGTCTAGTAAGCCAGGAGGTCACACCTGGCTCCAATCTGATCTGGCAATGTTTCTACAGCTGGATGTTCTTCCTAACTCCAACCACTCCAAGAGTGTAGTGGGTGCTTTTTACATGCCACCAGCACAGGAGCCAATCAGGTGGCACTGACATTGGCCATGTTTATGGATGGTGGTTATTATGTGATACGGGCACAGGAGCCAGTTGAGGCAGGGGTGGGGATGGCATTGACCATGTTTGGATGGTGCTTTTTATGTGCTGCCAGCACAGGGAGCCAGTCAGGTGGCACTGGCATTGGCCACAACTACAATTTCCATTTTGATTTTGATTTGATTGAGATTCTGATTGTGATTTTACTTGACCCAACAGATCTCCTGAAGCATGGAATGTCACCCGACGATTCAAAGGTACTTTTGAAATGGGCTGCTTATGCGACACTGGTATAAGCTACTGCTGAGATCTCACTTTACTTGCTGGGTTTTTTCAATCACAGCATATCTCCAGAGGTCTCGTCTTTCATCATTGTCTCTGTGAGATCCAACGTTCAAAGGTTATGTTTCACCACCTCATCCCATGCCTTCCAGGGTCTCATTCTTCTGCAGGTTCCTTCCACTATCAGGGAGTGACATTCTTCACACAGCTGTCCTCATCTATACGCAGCACATGACCATACCAGTACAGTCATCTCTATTGCACACCACGTCTGATGCTTCTTATGTCCAACATTTCTCTCAGGGTGCTTACACTGTCGTGTGTGCACACTGACATTACACATCCAGTGGATGATACTAGCTTCATTTCTTTCAAGCCTAGGCATGTCTTCAGCAGTCATGGCCCATGTTTCACTGCCATTTAACATGGCAGTTCTCACACATGCATAATACAATCTACCTTACACTCTGAACGAGTGGCCCTTTGTCACCAGTAGAGGCAGGAGCTTTCTGAACATTGCCCAGGCTTTTCTTATTCTAGTAGGAACACTCTCCAAACATCCACTCCCACTACAGACTTCATCACCTAGGTAGTGGAAACTATCAACTACTTCTAGTTTCTCTCCCTGGCATGTTACCCTCTATATCTGAAGTCTGTAGCTCCTCCTCCCTCTCATCAAATTTCTCAATGAGGATATTCCTAAATCTCTGACCATGTGAAAGGTTCTTTAGTTTCCAAATCCCTCTTTTCTGGATTGGTCAGCTTCTTGGCATCCTTCTGGCCTCGAGTCTAAAGTCACTAATAACTAGTCTATGCTGTTGGGTATATTCTTCACCAGGGACAGTCTTTGTATTTAAGAGCAACATTGCATCCCACTGTCTGGTGAGGATGAAATTGATCTGGCTAGCAGAGTTGCCTAATTGATAGGTTATCAAGTGGCTGTCTGGCTTCCTGAAGTCACTGTTGCAGATTAATAGGTTGCCTGCATCACAGAACTCCAGTAGCCTAGTTCCCTCTTCGTTTTGGGAACCAATGCCATGGCCCGCGGGAACACCATGGAAGATACCAGATTGCTGTCCAACATGCCCATTAAAATCTCAAGCCACAAAGATGAGGTCATTGCCACTTGTCTTTGAGGTAGCCTGTAGAAGGATATCATAAAAGTAGTCCTTCTGATCGTTTGGTAGGTCCGCTTATGGGGTGTAGGCAGAGATAATTGTAGCTATACTATTCTGAGCTTAAGCACTCTACAGCATACCCTGACTACCTCTATGACCCACCCATTCCTCCACAAGGAGTATGCCTACACCCCTACTCCATCACTGTTACCTTCCCAGAATATTTTATATCTATGTGCCTTGTCTGTGAGGACCCTGATTGAAGCTCCTCTCCACCTTACCTCTTGTATGCAGCATACATCAACATGTCTAAGAAGTAACTACTCTCATTGACTTTAATGCAGGGACAGGGTTAAGTCTGAAGTAGTCTCCTCACTTGGCCTGTCTTTGTTTAACATGTAAACTCTTCAAACTACTTTAATCTCTTTATTGCTATCACACTCAGTTGTTTACTCCATGAATGTTTCTGGAGAAACATATATCATAAAATAACTCTTCTTCTTGACCTTCTTCATTGCAAGCAAATAATGGGTTCCAAGCAGAAGCAATGTGCTGTCATTGAGCTCCTGATGAAGGAGAGATGCAAACCATTCCAACATCCACAGAAGATTACAGAGTGCTTACAGAGATGATACCACTGACAAGCGCAATGTGGACAGATGCACAGAAAAGTTTAAAAGGAGGGAAACATTGAAACAAACCTTGCTGTGGGAGACCATCAGCAGTGAGCACTGACACAAATCACCAATGAATAGACAAACTGATTTATGCAGACAGATGACTCACAGACATGAGCTTGCTGCACAACTGGACTGTGATCACTGTGTATTACAGAAGATAGTAGAAAACTCTGTGTATCAGAAAGTGTGTGCAAAGTGAGTACCTTCACAGTTGACACTTGATCTGAAGAAGAGCAGGGTGCTCTCCCACCCACATCAGACAGCTTCTACCTTTCAAACTGAGATAGTGTTAGAGATGGTGTTTTATGAGGAAGGTCTGCATACCTTTGCTAATAATGACCCTAGCTGCAAACCTAACTTAAAAATTAAGAGCTCATGAGCTCAGGTCCTTCAATCAACTCTCTGTCAAAGAAGCAAATTCTAACAATGATGATCTACACCAGTGCTACTCAAAGTGGTTGTCCTTGGACCGGTGCCATTCCACAAACCATCAGCTGCTGGTATGCAGCGAGTTTCCAGAAAAGAAAGAAACAATAGAATTAATATTACTAAAAAAATATTACTCATCCCTGGCACATTGGGAAAAAAAAAAAACATGGTGGTACACCACATCAGATAGTTTGAGAAGCACTGATCTACACGGCAGAAAAATAAGTTCCACTTCCTCCTGGGAACTCCTACTGCACCATCTCCCATTATGCAGCAGATAAAATATTTTGCTGGCAAGTATATATTTAACTTGACTTCTGCATTTGAATTAAATTTTGCTGCAGCGTTTATGTTTAAAAATTGATATTTCCATGCACAAAATGTGGTTATACTGCTTTTTCCTTTTATTTTAAAAAAAAGATTGATAAAATATATCTCAACTTTTAGCGTGGAAATCAATCAGAAAATAGACATTCTGTTATAAAATTCTGCATAGCAGCAAAATGTTCAGAATTGCAGAAACCCTTAATGTGAGGGATTCTTGTCTGTCTGCCTGTCTGTCTGTCTGTCTGTCTGTATGTATGTATGTATGCATGCATGTATGTATGCATGCATGTATGTATGTATGTGCGTATGCATGTGTGCATGCATATTTCATTAATGTATGTATGTATGCATGTGCATGCATGCATATTTCATTTATGTATGTATGTATGTGTGCATGTATGTATGTGTGCATGTGTGTGTGCATGTGTGCATATTTCATTAATGTATGTATGAATGTGTGCATGTGTGAGTGCATGCATATTTCATTAATGTATGTATGTGTGCATGTGTGTGCATGCATGCATATTTCTTTAATCTATGTATGTATGTATGGATGGATGGATGGATGCATACATGTGTGCATGTGTGCATCTTTCATTAATGCATATCAACAAAAGATGTAAATATTGAGAAAAATCAGAAAACTTGTGCTCTCAAATATAAATAACCAGTGTAATACTTATTCTGGCTAAGATGCACAAACAATCCCTTGTTGCACTTGACAGAAAAAGGCAATGAACCATTTGAATCTTATAACTTAGAATGCTGTTCTCCACCAAATGCAATACAAAATATATTCTTAAACAACTGTTGTGTCAAACTACCAAATATTATAAGTTGAGATAAGTCAGAAGAAATTAAATTGAAGTTATATGATTTGTTATATGATGTGTACATACGTGCATATAAATTCAGATATGAAATCACATACCAAACTTAATCTCGATCATCTGGATCATAACCTGCTAGCTCACATATTTTCACTGTGTGAGAAAATCCGGATACTGACATATTAATTATGTATGTATATACGTACGTACGTACATACATTCATTCATTCGTACGTATGTACATAAGTATGTATGAACGAATGAATGTGCATTTTGTTGTCAACAACATTTCATATGAATAACTTTCAAGTAACAACCTCATCCAATCTTAACACTATACATGGATCCTTCCATCTTTTCTTATTCTTAATCTTTCTTCTAAATTTTCTGCAACACTGGTATTTCAACACATTGTTACTGATTAATAAATGTTCTGAATTTATTACTAGCTGCCACCATAAGACTAGAAAGACTTTCAAGAAATACAAAAGGAAATATGTTTATTTTGGAATTATTAATTATTCCATTTACCATCTGAAACCCATTTTGGAAAGACCTCTAAAAGAACTTCAGCACCAATCTATCAGGAGTACAATATGAATATTTAAATTTTGGTACTTTTATGAAAATATCTGTTGGAGTACCAGTCCAACTACATTTATTTCTTTACCAGAGAATATTCTTTGTGTTTGAAAATTTGACTGAGTCAAGTACAAAGAATTTAAGAAAGGAAAATTTTTTTCATGTTTTTCATCTCTTTGTATAAAAGAACAAACCCTTGGCAATACTCTACCACCCCATTTATATTCTGGCCCTTATACCTGACACTTCGCCATGATCTCTCCCTTGTGCTCTCACACTCTCACTCTCTTTCACTTTCTCTCTCATTTTTGATCTCTCTCTCTCTCTCTCTCTCTCTCCCTCTCTCTCTCGTGATCTCCCTCTGACTGGGTAGCCATATATTTCCTCACTAGCAACGCACCTGTTTCTGTCCTCATTCTCTCTCTCTCTCACTTGGTAACCATGTATCTCCTCTACAGCAACACACCTGCTTCTCTCCTTCTGTTACACACAACTGTGTGTATTGAAATTTTTTTTTCGGTAAGATATGCCATATAAAGCCTCAATAGTATCTATGACTTCTTTATCTGTATTCGTATGTGTAAATACATCTGTATGGGTAACCACTGAAATCTGTGGTAAATAACATCTGACCCCTGTAATGCCAATATCTGGCAAACTACTGTGATGTGGCAGATAAAAACATATCACTGTGATAAAACAAGTGTATGTGTGTGAATACTTATCTAAATAGCTGATAGAATAGATATACCTCAAAAGCATTAAATTACTTTTGAAGAATACTGCTCTAAAATACCTTTTGAGATAGAAACTGTTAACAAGCCTGGAGTTTCTTAATTACTGCAACATGAATTCAATAAAACTAAGACCAGATGTTTAAGACAAATATGGAATGGATTGTCAATACCATTACCATTTTTATGGCCAGTTATTAAAATGCTTAAAATGATAAAGCAGGTGTGAATAAAGAAGAAAAGCAGCAGAGCAGAAGATATTTGTATTAATTGCCAATTAATTGGTTGCCTCCCAGAGTTTTTTTTGTTTTACCTACAGTAATATGATAGTTTCAGAAATAACAATATAGAATGATTTTTGTTGCGTCTTGCAACCTTTTCAATAGTTTTGACTCTCAAAACTATTGAAATGGTTGCAAGACGCAACAAAAATTTTAGAAAAATAATGAAGGAAATAAGTGGAAATTTTACTGGTGAGTGTGTTATATCATAAGGCACTGAATGAGAATGACTCTCCCCAAACACAAGAGTATATGCCTCAACACACAAAGTCACATAAAGAATCTTGCAAACCAAATCCAAAAACGAAATATAGAATGAATTATTTTTTCATGTGTCGTTTTTGATAACTGATTATCTCATGGGAGAATTTATAAGCACAATGTAGAAGCAGTAGCTTGGTGTTAAGATCTATAGTATATTGTACAAGGTGGTATCAAAAGGTTCCCGGACTAGTTATGTTTAATAAAAAATAACTTACTCTCTTTACTCTTTTACTTGTTTCAGTCATTTGACTGCGGCCATGTTGGAGCACCACCTTTAGTCGAGTAAATTGACCCCAGGACTTATTCTTTGTAAGCCTACTACTTATTCTATCGGTCTCTTGTGCTGAACCGCTAAGTTACAAGGACGTAAGCACACCAGCATTGGTTGTCAAGCGATGTTGGGGAGACAAACACAACAAACATACACACACACACACATACACACACATACACACACATATATATACATATATACGATGAGCTTCTTTCAGTTTCTGTCTACCAAATCCACTCACAAGGCTTTGGTCAGCCCGAGGCTATAGTAGAAGACACTTCCCCAAGGTGCCACACAGTGGGACTGAACCAAGAACCATGTGGTTGGCAAGCAAGCTACTTTGTTTCATAAGTATTTGCCACAAAGTTATCACAAAGAAGGGATAAACAAGGACAGACAAACATAAAAAGGGTGTAGTAGCTTTAGCAATTAAAAATTTATAATCTAAAAATACAATAATTTAATGATTATATTTATAATTTTCGACTTAAGCGTTACTCATTACAAATGCAATTTGTAATGGCTTCCCTGAAGGATAGTCCCCTTGCTTTCTCTTTCCTTCTCTTTTTTGGCTTCCACTTACCTGTTGTGAAACACTCCCAGCTTCCTCGCCACAGGCCTCCATCTTCTCATGAATCTGTCTCGTGACAGGTACCTCTTCTCCAGCCTGATCTTACAACTGAGGTGTTAACTAAACAAGTTAACCAACTCCTGGCCGGATACAAAGGTACCCGTTACTATGCCTCTCACATGCATCTTCCATACTGTTTCTTTGAGTATGGCTACTATGCAGAAAAAGCAAGCCTTCCTTTCCTTGTTAAGGGAAGGAGGCAGCACAATCTTGATGATAGATTCAGCTGATAGCTGTACTCTTCCCATCGATGACAACAGTTGCTCTGCGAAAAGTATCAGTCTTGTTAATTACCAACACAGCCACTCATGTGCCTAAGTTATTTAACATCATCTCCTTTGAAATAGTCAGCTTGCACAGCAATACATCGGCCCCAGTATTCCTGTCACTTTTGGAATCTGGCCTGTAAGTCATTTTCCGTAAGTGAGTTGAGGACTTTCGGAAATTTTCTCTTGATCTTGACAACAGTGTAAAACAGTGAACTCTGAGATGCATTTTTGCCTTGGGAAAAAAGATGGAAGTCTGCTGGTGTTAAATCTAGTGGGTAGAACAGGTGTGGAAGGGACAAGAGAGGAGAGCTCAGCGACAGGGTACGTTGTCATGTTGGAGAATCCAACTCTTCAAGCTCCACAGATATGGTTGTTTTCACCAAATGTCCTCCCTCAGCTGCTTCAAAATATTGCAGTAGAACTTTCGATTGATGGTTTTGGCCCAGGGGGTCAAATTCTCAATGCATAATACCCCATTTCCAGGGGTGACACTTTTAGCATAGTTTCCAGATCAATCATTGTCTTCTAGGAATGTTCTTCTGCTTTTGAAGCACCCATGCCACTCAAAACATTGTGTACAACTTATTGCCTCATCGCTGTAAGCTTGCCAAAGCATGCTCGATGTCTCTGTAGTGGACTTTTCAAGTTTAATGCAAAATTTCATGTTTGCTCTTCGTTTCAACTTCCTGTCCATGACAAAATTGCAGATTACAGCATACATGTGGTCAGAAAAACATAAATTTTACAACTTGTGAAATAACCATAATGTCACTCAACACTCTGCCTCATGAAGATTACTGCTAGCTCCCATTGTGCACACAGCCAAGTGCTGCCATCTGTTGGTGTGCTGCTGAACTAGCCCAGGAACTTTTTGATACCACTTTGCAAACTTTTTTGCATTAAATTATGGATGAAGAGTATGTGTTTCTTTTTATATTACTTCAACAGTGTGGTGGATTGACAGAATTGGCTGAACATTTAGGTGGCGAGCTGGCAGAAAGGTTAGCACACCGGGCAAAATGTGTAGCCGTATTTCGTCTGCCGTTGCTTTCTGAGTTCAAATTCTGCCGAGGTCGTCTTTGCCTTTCATCCTTTCGAGGTCGATTAAATAAGTACCAGTTACGCACTGGGGTCAATATAATCAACTTAATCTGTTTGTCTGTCCTTGTTTGTCCCCTCTATGTTTAGCCCCTTGTGGGCAATAAAGAAATAAGAATTGGCTGAACATCAGACAAAATGCTTCGTAATATTCAGTTTCTCCTCTTTATATTCCATTTTCAAATTCCACAAGTCTTTCATTCATACAGAGTTGACAAAACAAGTACTATCACGTGAAACTGGGTACATGAATATCTTAGTGAAAACTGAGCCGCTGTATCAATGTTAGAGAAGAAAACCATGCAAAATGCCAAAGGTAAGAACATTTTAAACATACTTCATCTTCATTCATTTTTTTTCTGTATGAATTATATTTCAAACTATCATGTATATAATAAGAATTCTTGAGATTTTGCACAATAAAAACTGCTGTACACAAATCACACTAACTGAACAACATGCTTTGTTACATCAAATTTAAGTGGTACTTATTTATATCATTGATTTTTTTCTACAAGCTATTGAGCCTTATTCTGTAATGTGTTTTTAGAAAAAGAATGCTATTGTCTGATGTTAGCTTATAAATTCATGTTACTCTCAATAAATTACAATTTATAGCAACTTTTTGCCAAAGATATCCTGAAGGTTTTTCCATCCAACATGACAATTATGTTCACCAATAAAGAGAGGTGTATGAGCAATTTATTATTTTTGTAATTGCTACTTTCTAAAGCACAATTGCACAGCTTTAACAGAGGTGTCCCCAATCTGAAACTAATAATATCACAGATATTATCAGTTGAAATATACATTTTCTATCAGCTAAAGAAAACTTGCTTAACGGGGAAGTAGAATAAGAGATGTTTTATGCCATGAAGAAAAGACGTATGTGTGCATGCATGTGTGTGTGTGTGTGTGTGTGTGTGTGCATGCGTGTTCATGCATGTGTGTCTGTGTGTGTTCTGTTGTAGCTTTGCAATAAATCACATCATAATTTACTACCTCTTTGTGAAAACACATCTATCTCTCCCAATTCTCCCTCCAGCCCCATACTGATAGTTGCTATCAACCACACTTCAACCCTTGCTCACCAAAGCCTTGTGAGTGGATTTGGCAGACAGAAACTGAAAGAAGCCTGTCATATATATATATATATATATACATCATCATCATCATTTAACATCCTCTTTCCATGCTAGCATGTGTTGGACGATTTGACTGGGGACTGGTGAACCAGATGGCTGCAGCAAGCTCCAATCTGATTTGGCAGGGGTTTCTACAGCTGGATACCCTTCCAAACGCCAACTACCCCGAGAGTATAGTGGGTGCTTTTACATGCCACCGGCACGAGGGCCAGTCAGGCGGTGTCTGTGTTTCCCCCCCCCCATCACTTGACAACCGATGTCGGTGTGTTTACATCCTCATAACTTTGCGGTTCGGCAAAGGAGACTGATAGGATAGGTGCTGGGCTTACAAAGAATGGGTCCTGGGGTCAGTTTATTCGACTAAAAGCGGTGCTCCAGCATGGCCACACTCAAATGACTGAAACAAATAAAAGAACATAAAAGGTAAGAACTTTTTTACTGAAGTTTCAAGACTAACTATTTCAATTCAACTGAACGTCTGGTTTGTAAGTCCTCAGTCAACTCGTCCAACCCATGCTAGCATGGAAAGCTGGCGTTAAATGATGAAGATGATGATGAGCTATTTTTATTTTGCTTCAAAGATGAAGCCATTGAAAGTATATTAAGATATTTACATTTAATTTTATCTTATTTAGTCAAAACATTAATACTCGAGAAAGTGAAACAGATGATGCTAATAAGTAAGTATGAAGGGCAAATGACCAATCAGAGATTGACTTCACTTTTATGCCACAAGTGAATATCTATTTTATACAATCCATTCTGTCTATGTGTGTGTGTGTCTTCTAGGATCTCGGGCATCCTCCATCCGATTGCGCTCAAATTTGATATGTAGATACCGACGGCATCAGGGCGTGTATAAGTCTTGAAAAAATTACAAAAATCAATTCAAGGTGAGAATGCGATTGATAAAGCCATTTTTGTCCTGCTTTTCTTCCGTCAACCTGTACATAACTGCACCTTCCATTTTTTGTTGTTTTTGTACTGTTTAAAGGCATGTTTCTTTCCTGCCAAGCTTACTGTTTAAACCATGTTTGCGTTCTCCCAATCAACAGCCTTATCATTACTGGTACTTTAAACTCTTCGGTTGCATATTTGTGTGAATAAAATCATTTTTCTTTGGAATAGAAAAAAAGTCTATCTTTATTTCTTCTTTTGCTGGTGTCTCAAATTTAGGTTAAATCAGTGTTTCTCAAAAGGGAGGCCTATGGGACGGTCGGACAAGTTGTTTTGAGAAAATTTGGTTTAAATGTTTGACAACTCAACGTTTTGCTCATAAGACATAAAACCCATATACTGCTGATGATATTAAATGACACCAATAGCAATTTGTGACACTGATAGTAATTTGTGGTTGAGCAATAAATAATACAATTTTTCTGCCAAAGCTATGTTCAAAGCATAATAGTAAAAATCATTAGCCACAAAATTGGGTGGAGATGTAAAACAAGATTAACAAGTTAGATGGCTATGAGTTGCTTAAAACTTTTGAAAACCAGCTCAGAAGAGTTTCTGACTTTTAATAATTTAGCTCAAGCAAGGAAGGCACAAGCATAATGTCAAGTTGCATGATAACTTTGTCTGGAAGATTGTCAATGATAGGAAGACTATCCAACGTTTCCAGACAACTATGGAGGAAATACCTCAAGACAATAATCAAGAAAACTGTCTGTTACAGGTGTGAACCATGGTCCCTAACAAGGCCTCTTGTCAAGTCCCTCAACGATGGCTCCATTTGAATGTTGCAACTGGCATTCAGAGTCAAGTGAAGACAGAAAATGATCAACGAACAGTTCTATGGTTACATTCCAAGTTGACAAGCAAGATGACAACAGGGTTGCAGCTTGCTGGACACTGGCTGGGACATCCAGAGTTACCTACTGGTGAAAACATCGCCTGAAAATCAATTCATCAGAGAATAAAACAAGGACAGCATTCTAAAACCAGGATCAAGACCTCAGATGGAAGATAGTGGTGCCAAGACTACAATGATACTGGGAAAGCACCTTGAGAAATGTTAGTCATCATATCAGTCATGTTATTTACCTCAGAGCAGTTCTAATTTTACTAATCTCTATTAAGAAGCTAGATCTCACGTTTGATGCACACTGGTCCTTTAGCCTACAGCATATCAAACATATAAACACAAATACCTACATGTAAACGTACATACATATCTACACAGCAGGCACCAGAACAAAGTTATAGGAGGAGAAATTTATTCACAAAATAATGTAGTGGAATTGTGTCAGGAACAATCAAGTTGCAAAGGAAAGGTCTTACTCATAAATTCACAACTGCATTTCTATATGTATGCATAATCTTTCACTTTCTCTCTTTATATATATATGTATATATATGTACACACACACACACACACATATATATATATATGTACATATATATATAAATAAATAAATATATATATATATATATATAATTTCAACAATTGAGGGTAAAATTAATTAATTAATCAATTTCACCAAGTATTCAGTATGCAAAGGGACCATTTAAGGCGAATTCAGTATGCGGCAAAGTAATTTATTTTACTAAGCCCTTTTATATAATATATATATATATATATATATATATATATATATAATATATATATAATAGGCGCAGGAGTGGCTATAGGCGCAGGAGTGGCTGTGTGGTAAGTAGCTTGCTAACCAACCACATGGTTCCGGGTTCAGTCCCACTGCGTGGCATCTTGGGCAAGTGTTTTCTGCTATAGCCCCGGGCCGACCAATGCCTTGTGAGTGGATTTGGTAGACAGAAACTGAAAGAAGCCTGTCGTATATATGTATGTGTGTGTGTGTTTGTGTGTCTGTGTTTGTCCCCCTAGCATTGCCTGACAACTGATGCTGGTGTGTTTACGTCCCCGTCACTTAGCGGTTCGGCAAAAAGAGACCGATAGAATAAGTACTGGGCTTACAAAGAATAAGTTCCGGGGTCGATTTGCTCGACTAAAGGCGGTGCTCCAGCATGGCCGCAGTCAAATGACTGAAACAAGTAAAAGAGAAAAGAGTAAAGAGGGTATATATATATATATATATATATATATATATATCGTCGTCGTTTAACGTCCGTTCTCCATGCTAGCATGGGTTGGACGGTTCGACCGGGGTTCTGGGAAGCCAGAAGGCTGCACCAGGCTCCAGTCTAATTTGGCAATGTTTCTACAGCTGGATGCCCTTCCTAACGCCAACCACTCCGTGAGTGTAGTGGGTGCTTTTTACGTGCCACCTGCACAGGTGCCAGGCGGGGCTGGCAACGGCCACGGTCAGATTGGTGTATTTTATGTGCCACCGGCACGGAAGCCAGTCGAGGCGGTGCTGGCATCGGCCACGAGTCGGATAGTGCTTTTTACGTACCACCAGACCAGGGATCCTGGCTGGTTCAATTCGATTTCGATTTCGCTTGCCCCAACATGTCTTCACAAGCAAAGGGGGTTGGCAAGGGTGCCTGTCGTACGGTCGCATTGGAGTATTTTACGTGCCACGGCCACGAGTCGGATAGTGCTTTTTACGTACCACCAGACCAGGGATCCTGGCTGGTTCAATTCGATTTCGATTTCGCTTGCCCCAACATGTCTTCACAAGTAAAGGGGGTTGGCATGGGTGCCTGTCGTACGGTCGCATTGGAGTATTTTATGTGCCACGGCCCCGAGTCGGATAGTGCTTTTTACGTACCACCAGGCCAGGGATCCTGGCTGGTTCAATTCGGTTTCGATTTCGCTTGCCCCAACATGTCTTCGCAAGCATGGGGGGTTGGGATGGGTGTCTGTCGTCGGATGAGGTTCTATATCGACTTCGCTTGCCTCAACCGGTCTTTGTGTCCAAGGGAGGAAAGGCATTCATAAGTGGGCTGGGCTCACTTGTCCTGCCTGGTCTTCTCACGTACAGAATATTTCCAAAGGTCTCGGTCTCTGGTCATTTCCTCAGTGAGGCCTAAAGTTCGAAGGTCGTGCTTCACCACCTCGTCCCAGGTTTTCCTGGGTCTACCTCTTCCACGGGTTCCCTCAACTGCTAGGGATTGGCACTTTCTCACACACCTATCTTCATCCATTCTCGCCACATGACCATACCAGCGCAATCGTCTCTCTTGCACACCACAACTGATGCTTCTTAGGTACAACATTTCTCTCAAGGTGCTAACGCTCTGTCGAGTATGTACACTGACATTACACATCCATCGGAGCATACTGGCTTCATTCCTCACGAGCTTACGCATGTCCTCAGCAGTCACAGCCCATGTTTCGCTGCCATGTAGCATGGCTGTTCGTACACACGCATCATACAGTCTGCCTTTTACTCTGAGCGAGAGGCCTTTAGTCACCAGCAGAGGTAAGAGCTCCCTAAACTTTGCCCAGGCTATTCTTATTCTAGCAGTTACACTTTCAGTGCACCCACCCCCACTACTGACTTGGTCACCTAGATAACGGAAGCTATCAACTACTTCTAGTTTTTCCCCCTGGAAAGTGACGGAAGTTGTTTTCTGCAGATTTTCGGAGGTTAATGCTCCAGAGCATCTGCCACATACAAAAACTATCTTCCCAGTTAGCCTACCTTTGACATTGCTGCACCTCTTATGTGTCCATAGCTTACACTGGGTACATCTTATAGAGTTTCTACCTACACCTTTTCTACAGATCGAGCAGGGCCATCTTCCTGAAGATATTGTGGATTGTCTACCTTTCTACTTATTAGTACTTTGGTTTTAGCTAGGTTGACTCTAAGGCCCCTTGATTCTAAACCCTCCTTCCACACCTGGAACTTCTCCTCCAGTTCTGATAGTGACTCAGCAATAAGAGCAATATATATAAATAAATATATATATATATATATATATATAAATAAATATATATATATATATATATACATATAAATATTTATGTATACATGTACATATATACATATGGCTGTACATCAGCATGGCTGCAGCTCTGAGCTGAGACTACAGAAAAAAAATGTTCAAAAACACACATATATATGTACATTTATATACAGTATATATTTATACTATGTGAAGGTGCATGGTTCAATGGTTAGAGTATTGGGCTCACAATCATGAGGTAGTGAGTTCAGTTCCCTGTGAGTTGTGTTCTTAAGCAAGACACTATTTCATGTTGCTCCAGTGCATTCAGTTGTAGAAATGAGTTGCAATGCTACTGGTGTATCAGTCTTTGCTTGTTCCTTTGGATAACATTGGTAGTGTGGAGAGGGAAAGTTGGTATTCCATAAACAACCTTGCCTGGACTTGTGCCTCAGAGGGGAACTTTCTAAGTTCAATCCAATAGTTGTTCATAACTAGAGGGGATCTTTATATTTATATTATTTATACACACACAAACATATATAACTTGAATACAATGTGTATGTGTGTATATCTACAATAATTAGGGGGATAAGTACAACCTGGTCAATTACCTCATCAGCACTTCGTGTAAGAACCTGGTTAGTGTAGAACTCCAATAACCAAAGGAAGATCAGTTACACCTCATCAAATGAAGAGCACTTTATGAATCCAAGTTATGCTACAGTAGGTATGTTATGTGTCTCACCAAGTGAAATATAATTAAGTTATCAAAGTAAAAAAAGAAGTCAAATCATTGTTATGGATGTTTCTATAAACAAACACTTATTCCATACCACATTTAAAGTTATGCAGTTCATGTACTGTATGTGATATATGTAATAACATCACTTTTCATTCACTTCCTCAGACATAATAATTTGAAACACAATCAACTTATGAGATAAATATGTGAAGCAGGATAAATTTATATCATCTTATGGGTATGTGAACATGCAAATAGACCATATATATATATAACCCTTCACCAACAAATCTCCAAGCATATTATAAATCAGATATGATTAAAGTTGATTTATATAGATATATAAGACACAGATGCTATAAATTGCCAAAAAAATAAATAAATAAAAAGGAAATAAATTTCTATAAACACCAATTTAAATACTAATACCTTAAATGATAATATACAATACTACATTTCATGGTCCATGGTAAGATCAGTATAGTATGATAGTAAATCGAAATTATGTAATCTTTCTTTAGAAGAGATGTTATTTTACTATCTAAAGAAAAACTGATTCATAAATGTTCTGAATTTATTACTAGCTGCCACCATGAGACTAGAAAGACTTTCAAGAAATACAAAAGGAAATATGTTTATTTGGGAATTATTAATTATTCCATTTACCATCTGAAACCCATTTTGGAAAGACCTCTAAAAGGACTTCTGCACAAATATATCAGGAGTACAATATGAATATTTAAATTTTGGTACTTTTATGAAAATATCTGTTGGAGTACCAGTCCAACTACATTTATTTCTTTACCAGAGAATATTCTTTGTGTTTGAAAATTTGACTGAGTCAAGTACAAAGAATTTAAGAAAGGAAAATTTTTTTCATGTTTTTCATCTCTTTGTATAAAAGCACAAACCCTTGGCAATACGCTACCACCCCATTTATATTCTGGCCCTTATACCTCACACTTCACCACAATCTCTCCCTTGTACTCTCACACTCTTACTCTCTTCCACACCCTCTCTAATTATCTCTCTCCCATTCTCTCTTCCTCTCTCTCTCTCTCTCTCACTGGGTAGCTATATATCTCCTTACTAGCAACAAGCCTGTTTCTGTCCTCATTCTCTCTCTCTCTCTCTCTCTCTCTCTCTCTCTCACTGGGTAACTATGAATCTCCTCTGCAGCAACACACCTGTTTCTCTCCTTCTGTTACACACATCTGTGTGTATTGAAATTTATTTACCTAATTTTTTTTTTTGTTTTCGGTAAGACATGACATATAAAACCTTAATAATATTTGTCTTCTTTACCTGTATCTGCATGTGTAAATACATCTGTATGTGTAACCACTGAAATCTGTGGTAAATAACATCTGGCAAACTGCTGTGATGTGGCAGACAAAAAGATATCACTGCGATAAAACAAGTGTATGTGTATGATTCCTTATCTTAAATAGCTGACAGAATAGATATACCACAAGAGCATTAAAATACTTTTGAAGAACACTGCTCTAAAATACCTTTTGAGATAGAAACTGTTAACAAACCTATGATTTATTACAGTGGTCTAAAAACAAAAACATTCACTTTTTTCTTTCCTGCTTTTATTTTTCTATTCTATTCTTTTTCAGATTAATCCTTCTTCTTCTTCACTAGTTAAATCAAACCAGGGTTTTGTTTTGTTTCACTTGTAAAATGCAAATGTAACCATGGAAACACACATACTCAGTTTAAGTTTGAATTATTGGTAAGTCAAATATGTACAGTAAGTAATTTATATGCATAATTTGAAAGGGTCAAATTTCGAAAGATATCAATAACATCTCATTGCATGTATCACTGCATAATATAACAATGTTCATGAGATCAAATTTAGATTAAACAACTGTAAACTGCTGTAATACAAAGACATAATCAGTCAAATCACCTTGATGGTACTGAGGAGCTATAATGATAAATACTGATACCTATCATTTTCAATCACCTTGGGTGAGTTGTCTCACCTGCCTTGGACATTCAGTGTTCATTAACACTCAGTGTCATGCAAGGAGCTTTCCCAGGATACTACCCCACAGCAAATTGGTGTATAAACAAGAAACATACACTGTGAATGTGTGACCTATAACATTATTAGACTTGCTTTTGATTCAAAATTTAATATATATCTATATATCTACACACACACATATGCATATACAAACACGTATATATGTGTGTATGTAAATATACATATATGCATATACATATATGTATGTATCATCATCATCCTCATCACCACTTAACGTCCGTTTTCCATACTAGCATGTGTTGGATGGTTCAACTGGGGTCTGGGAAGATGGGAGGCTGCACCAGGCTCCAGTCTGATCTGGCAGTGTTTCTACAGCTGGATGCCCTTCCTAACACCAACCATTCCATGAGAGTTGTGGGTGTGCTTTTTTATGTGCCACCGGCACAGGGGCCAGAGGAGCCTGACAATGGCCACGATTGGTTGGTGCTTTTACGTGTCACCAACACAGATGCGAGTCAGGCGGTGCTGGCATCTGCCACGTTCGGACGGTGCTTTTTACATGTCACCGGCACGGATATCTTAGTATGTATATATATATATATATACACACACACACACACTAACATAATGTCAGATACACACACAGATATGTTATGTAAATATGTACATATGTATATTTGTGTATGTGTGATTTTTGTCTGCATGTGTGTGTGTGCATCTGTATGTAAATACAAATAAATTTTTGTTACAAATGGTTTCATACTAAAACCCTTCCAAAAGCAGAGAGGCAAATCAATAATCATCAGACAGTCCAATGGTTATTGATTAGCCTCACTAGTTTTGGTAGGCTTTTCAGCATGAAAATTTTGGCAACATAACTTGGTCATTATGAGAATACATTTGTAGTACATAAATAATATTCCCACTCTATTACCTAATATATGATTGCCTACTTTTTTTTCCTGACTTAGGAAGATTTATTAAACAACCATATGATATATATCTATATATATATATAGGATGTAGATATATCTAAGATATATTATATATATATATATATATATGTCAATATATAAATTATGTCTTCCCTCCTGGTGCTGTATGAACATTTGATGTGGTTTTAGAGTCAAGTTTTGGCTGCTATTTCCAGCGTGGTGGTTGTGAGTGTGTTTTTATTTAACTTTTTTTTTCTTCTTGATATCATTTTTCTGTTATATTAACAACACCAATAGTATTTTGATTTCCATATTTCAAAAACTTTTCCTGATGAGAAAGACATAGTCATCACATTTGACTAAATTAATTTTATTTTGTATTAATTACATATTAGTTATGAAATAATTATAAATCTGAAAACGTTTACCACTTGAGCCATGGAAACATTTGTTGAGAAAAAGAAAAAGACTGAAATTTTAAAATATTATAGACATGTTTTTTTTTGTTGTTTTTTTTTCTGTTCTTCTAAATATTTTGCTCAGAATAATTCTATCAGCCAATTTTAACTTTATGCAAATTCATTCCTGCGAGGGTTATTACACTGAAGTAATAATATATTTGAATCAAACAACATTTTTAAAAACAGCTTTTAAAATTCCGAAATGGTAATTCTACTTCCATCTCATAAATACAGACACCTTAGTTCTTACAAAGTAATCAAATTCTTAAAGCAACACAGAACCCTGATTTGAACATTAATAAGAATGCCATCTCCATCTTTATAGTTTATACATTCACTTTTTCTATATGCTTGATAAGACTTGTTGAGGTAGTATTCTTGTTGCTAGCTCTTGCTTGTTTCAAAGCAAGGTACTTATTTCCTGAATGATTTGAGTGATGAAGTGCTCAGTGGCTGGACATGTTTCTAAAGGAAGCATCAAAGTCACACCACTGTCTAAATCAGTGGTTTGTAACTGGGGTTTATATGGCCATTAGAGTTCCTATGGTCATTTGGAGTTCAAATAAAATATTTTGCTAAAATCTACACACTATAAATTTCTTATACTATGATACATAAAACATTTTAACATCTTTTTTAATACAATTCTTAATAATATATAGCAATAAAAAATACAATGGGATCTTTGAATGGCTATGAGGGTCCACCAGAGTTAAATAAAATAAAAAATATGGTCCTTTGGAGTTCAAATAAAATTTTTTGTTAAAATCTACAAACTAAAAATTTCTTATACTTCTATGATACATAAACCATTTTAACATATTTGTTAATACAATTCTTAATAATGTTTTTACAATAAAAAATACAATGGGATCTTTTAAGTATTGAATGGCTATGAGGGTCCACCAGAGTAAAATAGGAATCAAAGGGAATAAGTAAAAATGGCTGCAGACCACTGGTCTAAACAGTGACATTCATTGATGCTAAATTGCATGAACAATGTTAAGAGATAAATGGAAAGACACAAATGTGGGCACACACACACACACAAACAAACATGCACAAAGTATTTAACATAAATGATATAGGAAAACTAAGCAGAAATGACAGCCAACTGATGAATAACATGTTTGTGGCTACCTTGAAATTTCATGTGTTTATCAAAAATGTTCAATTTCAGCAGCACAATTAGCTTTGACATTATTTGCAGTAGCCATATTTATTTCCTTACTTTTGACAAACTACTGTATTTTCTATTAGCTTTTATGTTTGTTTTTTCTTTGTGTAGTTGTTTATATATGTATGAGTTTATGAATGTTTGCTTAAAAATTCAATTAAAATAACACCGATATTAGGTGCAGGAGTGGCTGTGTGGTAAGAAGCTCACTTCCCATCTATGTGGCTCTGGATTCAGTCCCACTGCATGGCACCTTGGGCAAGTGTCTTCTACTATAACCTCAGGCCTACCAAAGATTTGTGAGTGGATTTGGTAGGCGGAAACTGAAAGAAGCCCGAAACACACATATATATATGTGTGTATATATATATATATATATACTTAGCGGTCATTCAAAGATCTCTTTTCTCTTAATAACGGTCAATCACACAGTAATTTCCCTTTGTATAATGGTCATTTTTCATAGCATTTTTCTGATGGCCAGATAACTGAAGAGATGGCTGCATGGATTTCCACCTCGGCATCCGAAACTCGGAGTTTTATCATGGCTACTGAATACTTGTCACATATTACATTTACAGATAAATTCCTCTATTTACATAATATCAAGGTCTCTTTCTTTCTTTTGTTGTCTTACCGTTTTTATCAATATATATATATATATATATATATATATATATATATATATATCATCATCATCATCATCATCATCATTTAGCGTCCGTTTTCCATGCTAGCATGGGTTGGACGGTTCAACTGGGGTCTGGGGAGCCCGAAGGCTGCACCAGGCCAGTCAGATCTGGCAGTGTTTCTACAGCTGGATGCCCTTCCTAACGCCAACCACTCCGAGAGTGTAGTGGGTGATTTTATGTGCCACCGACACAGGTGCCAGACGAGGCTGGCGAACGGCCACGCTCGGATGGTGTTTTTATGTGCCACCGACACAGGTGCCAGACGAGGCTGGCAGACGGCCACGCTCGGATGGTGTTTTTATGTGCCACCGACACAGGTGCCAGATGAGGCTGGCAGGTGCCAGACGAGGCTGGCAGACGGCCACGCTCGGATGGTGTTTTTATGTGCCACCGACACAGGTGCCAGATGAGGCTGGCGGACGGCCACGATCGGATGGTGTTTGTTACGTCCCCAAAGCACGGAGGCCAGTCTATGCGGTACTGGCTACGGCCACGTTCGGATGATTTTCTTGTGTGCCACCGGCACTGGTACCACAAAGATACAAATTCCATTTATGCTCATCTATTTTGATTTGTTTTGATTTGATTTGATTTTCACTTGCCTCAACAGGTCTTCACAAGTGTCACTTGCCTCAACAGGTCTTCACAAGTGTCACAAGAAGGAAGGTATGCACAGGTGGACTGTCTACGTCGCCGGGTCTTCGGATGGTGTCTTTATGTGCCACCGACACAGGTGCCAGATGTGGCTGGCGAACGGCCACGATCGGATGGTTTTCTTGTGTGCCACCGGTACTGGAACCACAAAGATACAAATTCCATTGATGTTCATCTATTTTGATTTGGTTTGATTTTCACTTGCCTCAACAGGTCTTCACAAGTGTCACGCGTGTCCTTGTGTGCCACCGGTACTGGAACCACAAAGATACAAATTCCATTGATGTTCATCTATTTTGATTTGGTTTGATTTTCACTTGCCTCAACAGGTCTTCACAAGTGTCACGCGTGTCACACACTTGCCTCAACAGGTCTCCACAAGTGTCACACACTTGCCTCTGCCTCAACAGGTCTTCACAAAGTGTCACACACTTGCCTCTGCCTCAACAGGTCTTCACAAGTGTCATAAGAGGGAAGGTATGCACAGGTGGACTGACTACGTCGCCGGGTCTTTGGATGGTGTTTTTATGTGTCACCGACACAGGTGCCAGGTGAGGCTGGCGAACGGCCACGATCAGATGGTGTTTGTTGTGCCCACAGCACGGAGGCCAGTCGATGCGGTACCAGCTACGGCCACTTCGGATGGTTTTCTTGTGTGCCACCGGTACTGGAACCACAAAGATACAAATTCCATTGATATTCATCTATTTTGATTTGGTTTGATTTTTGATTTTTGATTTTCACTTGCCTCAACAGGTCTTCACAAGTGTCACACACTTGCCTCAACAGGTCTTCACAAGTGTCATAAGAGGGAAGGTATGCACAGGTGGACTGACTACGTCGCCGGGTCTTCGGATGGTGTCTTTATGTGCCAGATGAGGCTGGCGAACGGCCACGATCGGATGGTGTTTGTTGTGCCCACAGCACGGAGGCCAGTCTATGCGGTACTGGCTACGGCCACGTTCGGATGATTTTCTTGTGTGCCACCGGCACTGGTACCACAAAGAATACAATTCCACTGATGTTCATCTATTTTGATTTGTTTTGATTTGATTTTCACTTGCCTCAACAGGTCTTCATAAGTGTCACAAGAAGGAAGGAAGGTATGCACAGGACTGACTACGTCCCAGGTCGGGGCCACGGGTTATGGCCTGACTAGTCTTGCCGGGTCTTCTCATGCACAGCATACTTCCATAGGTCTCGGTCTCTAGACATTTCCTTAGTGAGACCTAAAGTTCGAAGGTCGTGCTTCACCACCTCGTCCCAGGTTTTCCTGGGTCTACCTCTTCCACAGGTTCCCTCCACTGCTAGGGTGTAGCACTTTTGCACACAACTATCTTCAGCCTTTCTTGTCACATGACCATACCAGCGCAGCCGTCTCTCTTGCACGCCACAACTGACGCTTCTTAGGTTCAGCTTTTCTCTCAAGGAACTTACACTCTGACGATTATGAACACTGACATTACACATCCATCGGAGCATACTGGCTTCATTTCTTGCGAGCTTACGCATATCCTCAGCAGTCACGGCCCATGTTTCACTACCATGTAGCATGGCTGTACGTACACATGCATCATACAGTCTGCCTTTTACTCTGAGCGAGAGGCCTTTTGTCACCAGCAGGGGTAAGAGCTCTCTAAACTTTGCCCAGGCTATTCTTACTCTAGCAGTTACACTTTCAGCACACCCACCCCCGCTACTGACTTGGTCTCCTAGGTAGCGGAAGCTATCAACTACTTCTAGTTTGTCTCCCTGGAACGTGGCAGAAGTTGGTCTCTGCATATTTCCAGTGTTTATTGCTCCTGAGCATTTGCCACAGACAAAAACTATTTTCCTAGTTAGCCTTCCTTTGACATTGCTGCACCTCTTATGTGTCCATAGCTTACACTTGGTGCATCTTATAGAGTTTCTACCTACACCTTTTTTACAGATCGAGCAGGGCCATCTACCTGAAGGCGTTTGTGATTGATCTACCTTCCTACTTATTAGAACTTTGGTTTTGGCTAGGTTGATTCTAAGGCCCTTCGATTCTAATCCTTGTTTCCACACCTGGAACTTCTCCTCCAGTTCTGATAGTGACTCAGCAATTAGAGCAAGGTCATCAGCATAGAGGAGCTCCCAGGGGCAACCTGTCTTGAATTCCTCCGTTATTGCCTGGAGGACTATGATAAATAGGAGGGGACTGAGGACTGAACCTTGGTGGACCCCAACCTCTACCCGGAATTCTTCACTGTACTCGTTGCCCACCCTCACCTTACTAGCAGCGTCTCTGTACATGGCTTGCACAGCTCTCACCAACCATTCTTCTATCCCTAGTTTCCTCATTGACCACCAGATAAGGGACCGGGGGACCCTGTCAAAGGCTTTCTCCAAGTCAACAAAAGCCAGGTACAAGGGCTTATCTTTGGCTAGGTATTTCTCCTGCAGCTGTCTTACCAGGAATATAGCATCAGTAGTACTTTATATATATATATATGTATGTATGTATATATATATATATATATATATATGTGTGTGTGTGTGTGTCTGTGTTTGCCCACATCAATACTTGATGACCAGTGTTGGTGTGTTTTCATCCCCATAATCCCCAGCAAAAGAGGCTGATAGAATAAGTATCAGGCTTAAAAAAATAAGTCTTTGGGTCGATTCATTTAAACTAAAACTTCAATGGCCATAGTCTAATGACTGAATCAGGTAAAAGACAAAAGATAACTGTTATCAAAAAAAACGATGTATATTTTTAAATCCTCAACATCACTCTTTGTACATACAAAATAAAGTAATACTTCGATTTTTAATAACCAGACTTATTCTCAAAACAATTGTTTAAATTCAGAGAAAGAACATCTACCTGTTACTAAGAAGTGATCCCAAGACCATCAAACTGTCTTCATTCAAAGAAATAGCTTCAGTAATAGTATCACCTGGAAGTAAAACAGAAACTGTGTCATAGCATTCTGCCATTGCTAGAGAAGTATATTTCACCATGATTTAATTACACCTCTGTGTCTTTTCTACTGCTGATTTCAGTTTTAGCATGTCTTGAAGGAAAGACTGGAATTTATAAGTAAATTTAAGAAGAAACAATTTATTATCTCTGATTATTTCTCTCAACAGATTACAAAGATGCAGTGAGTTTCTTGAAGGTTGTCAGTTGTATAAAATTTAGCCTATCAGCTTACTAGAAATAATAGTTAAATCTCCTTCAAACAACAGCATATTATTTTGTTTGAAAGAACAAAAAACTCTTTGGATAATAAATGCCCCAGACATGTTACATCTAAGAGTAAGACAGGGTGGTCATAAATGAAATGGCTTTGATCTTAGGTCTGCTTGACTGCAGCATAAATGGTGTTATGTGTGTATATACATATTTGTTTGTTTGTATGTATGTGTGTGTGTGTGTGTGTGCACGCGTGTGTGTGTGTGTGTGTGTGTGTGTGTGTGTATGTATGTATGTATGTATGTATGTATGTATGTATGTATGTATGTATGTATGTATTATATCAGGCTGAGTAAAAAGTAAGCAATGTTTTGAAACATGAAATTCATAATATATTTCAACAATGCAGAAATTTTATTTATCAAAGTAAGTACCATTACAATCAACACATTTTTGCCAATGAGTTACAAGTCTGTTTATTCTGGTAACATAAAAATCTGGAGTTCTGGAGCTGATGAACTCTTTGAATGCACTTTCGGCATCGGTTTGATTTTTGAATTCATTCTCTCACAGGAAACCATCAAAGTGCTTGATAAAGTGGTAGTCAGTAGAAGAAAGGTCTGGGGAATAAGCTGGGTGGGGAAGAACTTCATAACCAAGTTCCCTCAACTTCTTGAGCATCATTCGTGAAATATGTGGTCGAGCATTGTCATGAAGAATAATTGGCCCTCTTCTGTTGACCAGTCTGAAATGGAGGAGTAGCAGTTTTTCATTTAGTTTGGCTGTTTCATGGCAATATGTTTCTGCAGTAATGGTTTTTCCGAGTTTTAAGAAGTTATAGTGGATGAGTCCAGCAGTACACAACCAAAGAGTCACCATAACTTTCTTTTTGAAGAGCCCAGGTTTAGGGAAGGTTTTTGATGCTTCATTTTGGTCCACCCACTGCAAAGAATGTTTTTTATTTATGTACAGAATCCAGTTTTCATCGCAAGTTACAATATGGTCGAGAAATGGATCAGTCTGGTTATGGTGAAGAAGCGATGAGCAAATCTCATACCTGCGCATTTTCTGATTTTTGTTTAAATCATGTGGTACCCATTTGTTGAGCTTTTTTTTATTTTCTGATTGCATTCAAATAGTTGCAGGCACTTTCCTTGCTCTATTGAAGTTCTTTTGCCAGTTCTCGAGTGGTTTTACATAGATCTTTCTCAATGATGGTTTTTAGTTGACTGTTATCAATGACAGATGGGTGTCCACTATGCTCATGCTCTTCAAGGCTCAGGTCTCCACTGCAAAATCATTTAAACTATTTTCAAGCTGACCACTCACTGGTCATTTCCTCACCATTTATTTCATTGATATCATGAGTTTCAGCTGCTTTATCTCTTTTTTTGAAGTTGAATAGCAAAATTGCTCAAATATCACATTTAGTTCCATTTCAGATGATTGTAACAATGGTGAAAAAAATATCAATGTTAATTTATTGATGCATTTGGGAAAGTCTATGTCTGTATTATCAGCCAATTTTTAAAATAATGTTTAAAACAAAATTCAAAACTCTGCAAAAATCCGGTACAAATTCTTCGTGGTTCAAAACATTGCTTATTTTTTACTCAGCCTGATATATTTTTTAGTTTCTTCTGTGGGCAACCTGGTGAAGTACATAGATTTCCAAGTCAATGCCCACAGCATGAAGCATAAAGAGAAATGGGAAAGGAACCATTCTGAGATAAATGCTTTTCCAGATTTCATAGCTGATGCAAATAAAGTTAATTGGTCATTCGGGGCAGTTCAGAGACTCAGATTACCACAAAGAATTTCTACAGCACAACACTGATAATCAACTTATTTGATACAAACCTTTTAACAATAACTCCCCACGATTTTTGAAGGTAGAGAAAGCTAATTCCTGTGTGGCCCATTCTTGTATGACTTGTTTCAACTTTGCTTCAATATCTTTTTCTTTCACAGCAGATATACATACATCCTACAATCAAAGAACGATGTTTCAAATGGTATTTAACACTAAATAGCAAAACCTTACACCATAAATATAATGGAAAATATGAGGTAAGTCAAAAATTATACACACCCTTGTTTCTGTAATTCATTAAAAAACAAAAGCAGTGATTGAACAATTACATCACTTTTCAACAGCTGCTTTGTTTTTCAATGAACTTCTTCCAACAGTTCACAAGCTTGCTTATTCCATTAGAAAAGAGGGTTTTTCGCTAGTCGAGCACTCATGATCCACTCCCTGTGCTTCTTGATCCATAGCAAATCAATGACCTCATAAAAGGATGTTTGATTAGTCCAGAAATATGATAGTCTGAAGGGGCCAGGACTGGACTATATGCAGGGCATCTCAGCAACTCAAAGCCTAATTTTCCAATCGTTTCAACATTATGGGCGACCATATTTGACAATAAACCTTAGTATTTGGGGTGAATTGCTTGTTTCAGCTTGTTGGCCAGCATTTTGCTATAGCCTACACTGATGACTTCAGATCCCTTTTCCAGGTAATGATCCTTCTTATCAAATGCTTTAATTAGAACTTCTTTAAATCTCTTTTCAATGGGTTTTTAAGATTCCACGACCTCATTTTTCATATTGTTTGTCTCCAAGTCCTTCAACCTCTAAACATGAAGTGATTAATCACTAACCTATATTGGGCTGAGCATTCTTGCCCAAGGAAAGACTTTGTATTTACAACCATGTAGTCTATTTTCTTGTGAGAATATTTATTCATACATGCATATATACTTACACACACACACACAGACATACACACACACACACACACACACACACACACACACACACACATATATATATATTTATATATACATTTACATATAGGCACATGTACGTGGGTGTGTGGGCACACATGTGCATGTATGGACATGCACACTTACGCAATTACTATGAACATTTTTACTTCCTTACCTTTACTCCCTCCCCTTACTTAGCGGTCATTCTAACATAGTCTTAATAGTGGTCAATCACACAGTAATTTCCCTTTGTTTAACGGTCATTTTCATAGCATTTTTTTCGATGGCCCAATAACCGAAGAGATGCCGGCATGGGTTTTCGCCCCGACATCCGAAACTCGGAGTTTTATCATGGCTACCGAATAATTGCCACATATTATATTTACAGATAAATTCCTCTATTTACATAATATCAAGGTCTCTTTCATTCTTTTGTTGTCTTACCATTTCTATCAAAATCCATATATACATATATATATATACACACACACACACACACACTCACAGACACACATATACACAAGAGATGTACTTGCATAGCAAGTGACTTGATCTGAGATCGTGTGCTGGAACGAAAACAATTGCAGCATGGAGGTTGTTTATAAGCTATTTAAGAAACACACAAAATCCATTAGATTCACTTCAACATTTAAATTTAATTTGTCAAAATATTTTCGTCGGTGAACAGGTCACGGTCTTAAAGTAACGAAAATATTTTGACAAATTAAATTTAAATGTTGAAGTGAATCTAACGGATTTTGTGTGTTTCTTAAATGGCTTATAAACACCTTCTGCACTGCAATTGTACATATATATATATATATATATATATATATTTATCATCATTGTCATCATCATCATTGTAGTTTCTGGCTTCAAATTTCTGGAACCACTGTTGATAGTGGCTTACATTTATTGTCCAATCCCCATATAATGCATTAATATTCCCCACACTTTCTGTTGCACTGTTGCCTTTATTGAACGCATAAATCAAAATATGCTGAATAAGCTCCTTTGCCTTTTCCATTATAGCTTTGAAAAATAACTGGTAAAATCAAACCACACTCTTCAAAACTTGCACTAAGAATAAGGAGAAGGTAAAATTACTACCTGATTTAATAGCAAGTTGATGCTGGTAGTTTATCCCATCTCCCTCCAACTTTTATTTCATGAAATTTAAAAACATTATTTATGGGATGACGCAATATGTATATTTATGGTCATGTAAGGTGAGACAATTATTATACAAATCTTTTAATTCTCAACAAAATATTTTAATATTACAGTGATAAAATTTATGTTGACAATGCCAAAATTAAATATGCAACTTCGCTCCTGATAAATTAAAATCTAACATGCAAATTAAGCAAAACATTCCAAATTTTCTATCAGGTTACATTTTTCAGTACATCTGCTATATATTTTATCATGATCAAGAAACATTTGATGAATAGGTAAAAAGAACCGATCCATATCTGCTTTTGCTTCCTCACAAATCACTTTTTGATTAAAAAGAAAACTACACAACCACATGCTATGTGGACATGCATGTGACTTTTCACATGCATGAACGTGCTCTATCTAAACAGTCATATGCTATGTTTTTTAATGCATAAACAAAATAAATGTATAAATAAAAAATTGCATGAATAAAAAAAATTGTAATAATAATAATAATAATTATTATTATTATTACACTTTCTACATTCACTGGAAAAGGACATAAAATTACCTCAATATCTTCCTTGTTCGGTAATAATGGTGCTTCCATCAAATTCTTCAAAAGGAAAGTGTCAGATTCTACATCGAATTTGTGCTTTGTAAGTGCCTCAATTCTTTCCCAATGCCTTGGTTGCATGGCTTTGTTTGCCATCATTTCAAGCAGAGGGCAAGTCTCATTAAAATCATCAATTGTCTTGCTTAAATCAAAAAAGGCCTTCCACTGCTTCAAAGCCTTCGGCAGCTTCCGACACCTACACACAAAAGTCATGAACTTTATAAGCAAAGCATTAAATACAAGTACAACTATCTCTCATATTTCTAAATATCTAAAATAGAATTGCCATTGAAGGTATGTTAAACTAGTTTAGCCATACCGCACACCTGCCAAAGTCAGATGTAACATACATCATTATCATCGTTTTATCATCTATGCTTGCATAGACCAAATAAAATTTACTGAGTCAGATTTTCGACGGCTGGATGCTTTCCCTGATATCAATATCATCCAGAGTTTGATACATAGCAGACATAGAGATCATGGCCCTTATTTCCAAGAAATATTGCAAATAAATGATACAGCACACACACACACACACACACACACACACACACACACACACACACACACATATTGTATATAAACACACATGTCATCATTACCACCATTTAGTTTTCCTTTTTCTGTGCTGACATGAATATATATATATTTAGAGAAAGATAGTTATGGCTGCTTCATTGGGTTATCCAGGGTTTTGCATCCATAAAGCTCTTAGCTTTACATACATCTCATGAGACCCTAATAGCTAGTGGCCAACAATCTCTCTTCTTTTGAACAGAGCATTTGACAAGACATATGTAATGCTAAGCACTCTATGGATGTGAAACCCAAGAACTGCCCATGACTATCTATCTATCTCTAAATACTTTAGTGCTCTGTAGCTTAGATTGTGGCAAAGAACATAAAAAGTGTGCATCATTATGTTTAAATGATTAAATGTTCACAAAATTCAATAATATCAGAAATGATCGGTGAAGAACATAAAAAATGTGGATCACCAAATGTTTGGTAATACTGAGTTAAGAGAGAGATAAAAAAGGGAGAAGAAAATAAAGGAAAGGGTTAGGGTTTGTTATCTTGGGTTCCTTTTTCCATCACATGCAGAGTTTTTAGCTGTAATGGAGTGTTTTGGAATCAGTGTATTTTATAAGTTTTCCATGAACGGATCTGATTTTTGATTTATTATAATTCTGATGACGTCTTATTCTTTCTGGTGGTCAAGCTTGGCATTCTGCCTGGTTGACTTCCTTGTAGGGAATGGTCATCAACCATTCCAGATGATTGATTCTCTTTAAGGGTCAGTTTGTTTTATTTGCTGAAGGTCTGGTTCTGATTGGAGGTTAAATTTCATTGGTTGAGAGATAGGTGATATCAGCAACTGATGTTTGTATAGTGTTATTGTATGGTCATTTGGAGTTGTGGTTTCAAAACCCAAGAAGAAGACTGTTACTAAAGATTTTCGAACTATGTCTATTGTATCTGGTTGGTTTTTTTTTGTGAAGAAATTGAGTTTTTTCTTCTTTTTGAAAGTTGATTTGTTACAGGCTTTGTTTATGGTGTCACTTCTGTGGATTTTAGGAAATCCATAAAAGTTGCTGGTTTTGCAATCAAATCTAGTTAAGTAATCTCTCTCCTTTTCTGTTAAATCTTGTTGGAACTGATGGATAAGGGTAGTAAGTTTTGCCATTATTGTAGATTGACTGTAGCTGTTGAATTTTGCATAGTAGGTACTGTCTTGAACGAGGATTAGGGTAGTGTTTACGTATTTTTCTGAGTCCATGATTTCTACAGCACTCCCTTTATCAACTTCTTTTATAATTATATTATGATCCTCCTTGAGATCATTAATGATTTCCCATTCTTCTTGACTTGTATTTGTTTTAAAGTTTCAAGGTGGAAGTAAATTATAGGGATAATTGGATACCAAATCACAAAAGTTATCCAGAGTTTGACTTCTTTTTGTCAGTTTTAGTTAGTTAGTTTTAGTATGAAGTACTGAGTGATCATTAGTTTCTTTATCAAATAGTTCTTCAGTGAATTGAAGTTTTCTATAGAATCTCTGAATATCATTTTGTATTTCATTTAGGTTCAATTTTTGTGGTGTTGGGGTGAACTTCAGTCCTTTTGCAAGAATTTTGATTTGTTGGTTTGAAAAGGTTTTACATGAGAGATTTATAATCTTCAGGATCTCACACCAGGATGGTGTCATTGAGTGTCCCAGTTTTGGCCCAGTTTTCCTAAAAAATGGTTCCTTGGTTTTTGATGTATGGAATTAGTGCTCTTGTTGATTGTCATTCCATTAACTCTTGATCTATTGTGGGTTACATCTTGTAGTTTGGGGGGTGATTGTGGAAGATATGTCCCAAGTGGGAGAATTTCTTATTTCTTCTTTGGTCCTGTTCAAAGTCTTCATTATGTGGGATGTGTCTCAGATGTGGGGAGTTCCTATTTTTCCTATAGTCCCACCTAAAAAAGTCATTCACGAAGAAGTTAGGTCTGAGACATGGAGGGTCCCTTGGGTGATAAGGTTTCTTTACCAAATTCACTTGCAAAAAGTTAGCTAACCAGGGGCTATAGTAGATAGCTATAGTAGATAACACTTGCCCAAGGCACCATGCAGTCAGATTGAACCCAGAATCATGTGGTTGGGAAACAAACTTCTTACCACACAGCCATGCCTGTGCCAGTTATTTAATATTTCTAAAAAGACAATTCTATTGAATTCAAATTTGGTTCTCAACCTCTTCTCAATTTCCCAATTATGAAAACCATCCCCATGTCTAGTTGCTTTAATGGTAGAACAATCATTTACATAAATAGCAAAACAAAGTTTCTGTTTTTTATTGACTTTCAACATCAGAGATTAAATTTATTGGAAAAAAAAAGCCAAAACCAAAAGAAAAAAAAACGAAATGTATTTACCTAGTTTGGAATTCAAGAAGTTCTGCATTTATTTTATCAATATCAATTTCAGTCCAGGGTATGTCATAATATCCACTCACAGAGGCCAGTACTGCATTATAAAGCTGGTAAAGTTTTTGTAAAAGATTTAGCTCTTTCTTTATTCTCAGTAAATCAGGGTATTCAGTAACTGGCAGACCAAAGAGCTCTTCACCTCCAGAGTAGGTTAAGTATTTACCCCATAATTCATCAAATATGCACTGGAAAATCTTCATTCTATCAGATGCTTCTCTAGGCTCTATACCTTCTTCCATTGGGCCTCTAAAATTAAATAATATTACAATCTAAATGACAACAAAAATAAACTAGGAAACAGGGAGATTAAGATCATGCGATGCAAACATATTTACTACAGTTATTGTGTTGTACCCAAGAGAATATAAATGGAACTGTGGTTTCTACAGTTTGTCTGATTAATAAAATAATTTTTCCATTTTATACATGATGTGCAGCAGTAAGAAAGGAATTCAGTTGCAAAAACATTTTGTTTTAGGAAGCACCATGTCAAGCTTGCAATTATTCATACAAGTTAAGGTTAATAATCTATTATTTTAAAGTTATTTTGTTGACAGATTACATTTAAGAAATGCTAGATTTTTAAAGGAAAAAATAAAAGAACTAAAAACTCTTTGACTTTGGTCCCCCAAACCTCCAGAAATAGACATTAGCATAGTGTTAAATTGAAGTTATAAATTTAAACTTTGAAACATTAAGGAAAATGATTTTGTTTTCCTTGTTTCATTGAATGCCTCTAACTGAGAAAATTATGTGTTTGAATATATTGTGAGTGGTAAAAATTTTACTAAAAATTTGAAGAGCTTTTAGAAAAGGTAAAATAATAATCTAGGTCCTTCTAATTTAGGAAAATCATAAGCTGAAAACTTATGCCTTTAGTAAATACAGCTGAAAGACTAATTAATGAAGGAATAAGCAATTATCAAATGTATATTTCTTGATGCACAAAGATGAAATTTTTTGACCTTAACCTTCACATATTCAAACTAAACATAAGCCACATCAAATTCAAAAGTCTGAGAGGCTTTCAAAAACCATGTGCACCCACTTCCTCCCATGACTAACCAATAAAAATACAAAAGTGTGAAAATCTAGATATGAAACTAATTAAATAAAATAAAACACAGTAAGTTTTCTTTTATTATTATTACCAAAAACAGATGTCAACTTTTACAAAACAGAGCTTACTTTGTTTTGAAAGAACCCATACGAGGATACCTAACCCAATTTAGCAGTCCAAACTATGCCAACATGGAATATGGACATTAAATGATGATAATGAAAATTATCAAAAATTCAACAAATACACAATGAGCCTGACAAAATAGTAAACTTATAAGCTTAAAGTTTCCTTCCACCAAATATTACTTTCTCATAAAATACCAGCCAATAAGAAACATTCATCTAATGGTTTGATCTACGGAGAGGGGCTGCACTGTTGGCCTTTGCCAATCCTCCAGAATTAGTGAGGTCAAATGGGGTCAGAGTAAATGCCTTTCTTGAGAATATGGTACGCTGTAGAATTTTTCCATACATACATAGAATGAACCATGGATCACATGAAGGGCAATGAGACACTTTTGGCAATGGATCACATGAAGAATAATGAGACATTTTGGGACCAGTTTGAAAAAACTGTAGATGTTTTTGCCCTTAGTGTGTGCGTATGTATGTGGCGGAAAACCTAATGGAGTGGGGAGAGTTTTGGAAATTTGCCTTGTATATACAGTATGAAGTTGGATGCAAAACAGGTTGCATTTGTAGGAGCTTCTTCTACAGGAGCAGTGATTAATGAGCCATCATGAATGTCAGAAATACTGGAAGAGATCTTTTTAGCAAAGAGTCAGAAGGTTCAGCTGCTGTTTGAAAGGTGGGAGATCTTGAAGGCTGTGTGATGCTTGAAGGCAAATTTGTGTTTCAGGCGCAATGATTCTTAGCCTTTACTGCTGCAAAGCAACTATGTTAAGCCACCTGGGGTCTGTGGATATACTCTTACTCTTTTACTTGTTTCAGTCATTTGACTGTGGCTATGCTGGAGCACCTCCTTTAGTCAAGCAAATCGACCTCAGGACTTATTCTTTGTAAGCCTAGTACTTATTCTTTCGGTCTCTTTTGCCGAACGGCTAAGTTACATGAACGTAAACACACCAGCATTGGTTGTCAAGTGATGTTGGGGGACAAACACAGACACACAAACACACACACACACACATGCACATATACATATATACGACGGGCTTCTTTCTGTTTCCATCTACCAAATCTACTCACAAGGCTTTGGTCAGCCTGAGGCTATAGTAGAAGACACTTGCCCAAGTGCCATGCAGTGGAACTGAACCCGGGACTATGTGGTTGGTAAGCAAGCTATTTACCACACAGCCCCTCCTGCGCCTGATTAAGATAAAGGTTTCAGTCATCTGCTTGGCTGTCTCCGATGGGTCAGGAGATAAGAAACTGACAGAACCCAGAGAAATCAACTGATATGAAGTGCAGTAAACTTCAAGGTAAGAGTGTAGAATAGAATGTGGATGTGGAGGTGGCAG
This sequence comes from Octopus sinensis, assembly GCF_006345805.1. NCBI lineage: Eukaryota > Metazoa > Mollusca > Cephalopoda > Octopoda > Octopodidae > Octopus > Octopus sinensis. The sequence continues at coordinate 64,719,705 of NC_043005.1, forward strand.
TCATGAGTAGGTGGTAGTCATGAGTAGGTGATAGTCAGAGAGTCTAATAAGAGAAGTGGCAGTAGTGGATTGGAGTGGCCATATACTGATTAAGGATACAAGTAGGGGAAGATTTTAAATGTTGTAAAGATTTAAAGATAATAGATTTTCTGCACTAGCAGCGTCAATATGGGATATGTATCAATGACAAGAAAACTTGTGAACAATGAAGCCATTGAGTATGACGTTTACTGAGAAAGATGACATTTCCTTGATGCAAGAAAAGATAAGGGTAAAAGATTGTTGGTGGTTGCAGGCATTAGGAAAGTTACAGAGGCATCAGATGTATTTTGGAAGAGAAATTTTGGTCCAAATTAACTATAAGTACTGGATAGCAAAGATAGACAATAAATGATATAGATAAGGAGAAATTTGTCACACGAAGAGGAACATAATGTGTTTGTATATTTTCAAGAGGTGATATGAAGATTCCGGGTTAGGAGTTTACAAATATTTGAAAAAAAAGTGGAAGACTTATCCAAGAGAGTTAACATTATTTTGTATTTTGACATTTTTACAGTATTTAGCATTGGTTAGGTTGAAGAGATGAGGAGACTATAATGTTCAGTTTGCTATAAACTCTTACCACAATTCTTATAACCAGCTGAATTTCATCAGCCTTCAATCAGCTTCTGGACATCATGTGTTTGCTAGAACATTTCATTTTCAAAATGATAAAGCCCTGCTATCATCTGGTATTGGCTTTCTGCTGGGAAACCTGTTCGACCTGCACCCTTTCAAGTTGTTTCTACTAATAAGATATTATATACACTTTTCAGGCGGTGAGCTGGCAGAAATGGTAGCACGCAGGGCAAAATGCTTAGCGGTATTTCGTCTGCCATTACGTTCTGAGTTCAAATTCTGGCGAGGTCGACTTTGCCTTTCATCCTTTTGGGGTCGATAAATTAACTACCAGTTACACACTGGGGTCAATGTAATCGACTTAATCCCTTTGTCTGTCTTTGTTTGTCCCCTCTATGTTTAACCCCTTGTGGGCAATAAAGAAATAAGATATATACACTTTTCAATTAAATATTCACTAACTCTCACAAAACTGTATAGGCTGTTGTTTTAACTAAGTATAACTATAGGCACAGGAGTGGCTGCATGGTAAGAAGCTTACTTCCCAACCACATGGTTCTGGGTTCAGTCCCATTGTGTGGCACATTGGGCAAGTGCCTTCTACTATAGCCTTAGGCCAACCAAAGCCCTGTGAGTGGATTTAGTAGACAAGAACTGAAAGAATCTCACCATATGTATGTGTGTGTGTGTGTGTTTACATCCCTATAACTTAGTAGTTTGACAAATGAGACAGATAGAATAAGTACTTTGCTAACAAAAAATAAGTACTGAAGTCGATTCATTTGACTAAAATTCTTCAAGGTGGTGCCCCAGCATGGCCACAATCTAATGGCATAAACGAATAAAAGAATAAGGATATTTCTTAGAATGTTAATATACATACAGTGCTGGATTAAGCATTCAACAAAATAAACACATGGTTAAAGCATCAAAGGAAGTGGGGCACCACAGAAATGGTAAATGGTTTACAGTGCAAAAGAAATCACTTCAAACTTGCTAAATTATTATTCAAAGTGGTTTATATGATTGGAAATGTAATTTTGAAGTGTTCCTGGTGTCATAGTTTGGATCTAATGAAACTAATGAAAGACAAAAAAGTAGGGGGAAACTTTTCAATTGTAAATAAAGATGAAGTATGCAAAAATAAATATTATTTACCATCTTGTTCGTTTTGTTTTATTTTGAAAAATAAAAATTTATTTTATGCTTAGATCCTCTATGGGTCTTAATCTGGCCCTGTTTATATACTTACCAGAGGAAAAACAATAACTTTATCATCTAACGTACAAGAATACTTTTTATCATGTTACAAAATAACTAGAAGCAAAACTGATTATTTCTAAAGACACCAGAAATAAATTCGGCATAGGAGGAATAAATTAGCTGTTAGTGATAAACTTTTAATTTGGGAGCAATTAAGAATGATTTGTCTTCAAATGATCACTTACAAGTGATGTCTGTTAAAGCAAGATATATTGATCCACCATACATAACCAGCCCAATATTGAACAAAATCTATCTTCAGCAAATACTTGCCACATTCTTGCTGATAAATCTTTGTAGGGGGTTTTATTGCTAATAAATCAGAAATGTAAAAACAAGACTACAATCTATCACTTTGATAAACCAAATAGCTTCATAGAAGCACAGTAGTTACTGTACAACCTGTCGTATATTTATGATTTTTTTTTCTTGTTAATTTTCATATCCTGATATCAGAAAATTTCTATTTATATGTATTAGGTCAGGCAATTATTAGCAACTTAACCAAAATGATTGACACATAATTTGTGTCTGCATGAACTTTAGCAAATCCTATATAGTTGTGAGTGGAGACTATAATTAATTCCTTCAACTTCCCTTGCTACTGACTTGAGAAAAGAAAGAATAGCAAAATGTAATTTATTTCACCTGATTGTAAAACACTTTGCCAGTTCCAGAGCTAAACAATAAGAGTTTATCTTTGAATATAATATAAAATGTTAGATAATATTTCTGAAACTTATAAAATGGTGGTTAGAAGTACATCATACCTATTTCTTTATTACCCACAAGGGGCTAAACACAGAGGGGACAAACAAGGACAGACATAGGTATTAAGTCGATTACATCGACCCCAGTGCGTAACTGGTACTTAATTTATCGACCCCGAAAGGATGAAAGGCAAAGTCGACCTCGGCGGAATTTGAACTCACAACGTAACGCAGACGAAATACCGCTAAGCATTTCACCCGGCGTGCTAACGTTTCTGCCAGCTCGCCGCCGTAGTACATCATACCTAATCAGCTATCATGCATGCAAGTGTATGTGCATACATGTGTGTGTGCATACATGTGTTGGTATGTGTGAGTTTGTGTGCATGCAAGTACACACATGTGTATATATATATTTGTAAAGAAAGTAAAAATGTAACTGATACAACATAAAACCGTACTTCGTCGAATAATCATCAAGAAATTGAGTGTAGTCCACAGCAAACTGTTCAACACCAGCTGACAACTCTGTCTTGAATTGAGGTTGGATTTCCAATAGCATTCCTTGAACTTCTAGAGCCTGTTATAGTAGTTAAATAAAGAAACAGAGAAACCTAGATGTATATACGTATTTAAACTGAGTGTGAATATAGACAGTGCATAATGAGTAAGAAGGGGGAAGGAATACAGTGGCATTAATATAGTTCTTGTTTTCTCTTATTGCCTTCTCTAGGTATTTATCTATCTAGGTCATCCCACAGGACACTCCAGACTGTTTCCACATGTTTCCCCATTCATCTTGGTCTTCCATAATGTTCCTCAGCTCCTGTACCCCTTCCGTACCAGTATCCTCCAGCAAGTAGTTGATATAGGTCATCTTTCTCATTCTTCACCTGGTTCCTCTTTCTGATGGTTGCCAGAGCACTAGCTTGTTAGCAGTTTCATCGGTGTGTCTGATGCAGTGTCCAGCTAGCTTCATCTTTCAATGCTGTGTCTTCAATGTTACTTTTGATAGTCCCTGGTTATAAGTCGGCATTTGTTGTATGACTCTTTCAGAAGACATTGAGTGGCATTCTAAGCATCCTCACATAACAACCATCCAACTGCTTCTTCAATGCTTTAGTGAGTGTCCATGCTTCAATCCCGTATAAAAGAACAGACTCCACTGTTGCCAGAAACAAGTAAAAGAGTATATATAAGCAAATGTACCCCATCAACTTTGTGATGCTGCCAAATAACTTGCAAGACAAAGGAAAACTGAGAAGGGTGGCAGTAAAGTTGGAGGTGTTTTGATGACATGTGTTGAGAAGCTAAAGTGTGATAGAGGAACAGAAACAGATAACTTGCTAATGAAAAGGTAGATGGGTATGCCACATTATTTAAGGGCAGGCAGAATTAGAATAAAATTTCTTAGTTCAAAGCTTAATTTGGCTCCCTTCATTATTGCTAATGGATAAAATCTGCTGTTAATATGTGCATACATTAAGGTGGCGAGCTGGCAGAAATGTTAGCATGCCGGGCGAAATGCTTAGTGGTATTTTGTCTGAGTTCAAATTCCGCCGAGGTCGACTTTGCCTTTCATCCTTTCAGGGTCGATAAATTAAATACCAGTTACGCACGGGGGTCGATGTAATCAACTTCATCCGTTTGTCTGTCCTTGTTTGTCCCCTCTGTGTTTAACCCCTTGTGGGTAGTAAAGAAATAGGTATTTCATCTGCCGTTACCTTCTGAGTTCAAATTCCGCCGAGGCCGGCTTTGCCTTTCATCCTTTCGAGGTCGATTAAATAAGTACCAGTTATGCACTGGGGTCGATATAATGGACTTAATTCGTTTGTCTGTCCTTGTTTGTCCTCTCTGTGTTTAGCCCCTTGTGGGTAGTAAAGAAATAGGTATTTCGTCTGTCTTTATGTTCTGAGTTCAAGTTCCGCTGAGATCGACTCAGCCTTTTATCCTTTCAGACTTGATAAATTAAGTACCAGTTGCATACTGGAATCAATCTAATCAACTGGCCTCTTCCCTAAAAATTTCGGGCTTTGTGTCTAGAGTAGAAAGGAATATGTGCATACGTTTCTTGGGACACCCTGCCTTCACATCCTTTTGGTGGTCAACAAATACAGTTGTTCCTTCTCGAGGCACACCTGGTTCAGGGCTGGTTTCCCGGTTTCCTTGGTGTATAGGTTCCCCACCTGGACAGGACCATTGCAGGTGAGCTGCAAGATGCAGGAGGAAAGAGTGAGAGAAAGTTGTGGCGAAAGAGTCAGCAGAGGTTCGCCATTACCTTCTGCCGGAGCCGCGTGGGGCTTAGGTGTTTCACTCATAAACACACACATTGCCCGGTCTGAGATTCGAACCCACGATCCCTCGACTGTGAGTCCACTGCTCTAACCACCAAGCCATGTGCCTCCAAAAATAAATACAGTACCAATTGATAAATCTTGCTTTTCATCTACACCTCCCTCTCTTCTTCCTTCTCCTAAAGTGAGATCTGGGGAGGAATGGACTCCACTATGTTTAGATAGCCAAGACATGAATGTCTCAATGAATGCTTCATCTACAAGGGTAAATGTGGTACGTATTTTATATCTAATATGTTTAACTTTTCCTTGTTTCCTAATATTTAATTATGCTTCAATGAAATGAGAAATTATTCCATTCATAAAACAGCTAGTAATGACCAAGTAGCATATGATATTAACAAAAAAATGTCTTACCAGTGTTTTCACTTTTGAAAACAGGTAGGCAAATGAATCAAGGCGTTCAGCATTTCCATCATTAAAAACAATGCCATACTTATGTAACAAAGAATAAGCCTCTTCTATGGGAATGAAATTAAGTTCAACTGACACTTCGGCTTCTTTTCCTTCTGTTATGGCTGCCATCAGTGCACGTACATCATCCAAATCTTTAACAGGGTGGGACAAGCTTTTCATCATACGATCAAAGAAAGAGAAGACAGTATTCATCTTTTGTGCAGAGATTTCATTTAGAGCCTTTGCATATGAATATTCCCAAGCTTTGACTTCTGTAGTAAGGGACGTTTTTAAGTTTTCTGTCATCATTTCTATTGGTCCAACAGTGTAGCTGGATTCAATCTGCTCAATTTCTTGTTGTAAATTCTAAAAAAAAAACAAAAAAAACATCATGTAAATTGACAAAAGTAATAACATTGAAGCAGTCACATTACTATAAACTAGCAAAAATACCAATTCTATCTTTTATGAGGCTCAATGTTCTCAAACCAGTCTTTATTATTATTAGCAGGAGTGAAGAACAGCTCTTTCGAGAGGTTACACTTCTCGCTTATGATGTTGTGAGCGAGAATGAGATAACCACGGCGGTGGCGTTTTTCAATCTGGAAGCGGGGTCATTCCGAAAAGCTCTACCTGCGATGATGTCATCTCAATCGAAGGAGAGGAGCTTTCTCCGTCCGGGTTGCGGATCCATGGAACAAGCTGCCAGACGAGATGGTGAAGATGCCGACGACCGCTTTGTTCAAAGTCTCCCTTGACCTCAAGTGGCCTGAACTCTTTACATGAACACCACCCTGTACATAACTCCATGTCCCCCTACATGGCCTTGTTTTTTGCTTTTGAGCCAAAAAAATTAACTAACTAACTAACTACTGAGAAGGCAATTCTGTGGTTTGCATAATGACACATAATAGCAAACACAATTACATCTAAGCCATGCAATAATCCTGTATAAACAATGAAAAAGAACTGATAGCAAACAGTGGTGTCATAGCTGTAGAGTCACTCTGACTATATGAGACAATTTCTTTTTTGCGAGGAGCCATTTTACTCTCATCAATTCCAATATCTATCACAATTTTCTTTAATTTTTTTTACAATTTACTATAAATTTCTTTTATGATGGTAAAGTGCACTTTTATGATGGTAAAGTGCATGTTAACCTAATACCATGTGTATGTTAAAGATATAAATGATTTTATAATATCGGTAAAATCAATCATATGTAACACATATAAAATGTTGGTGTATACATATCCATTTATTCAATATCCAAAAGTAAAACTGGAAAAAGCAGAATAAGGAAAGAAAATAAGAAAAACAGAAACACGAAAGGAAAAGGAAAAAAAGGAAAAACACACCAATGCAACATCGAGTGCCACGGTTGGTCTCACATCACATGGTTCAGCAGAACCTAGTGAAGCAAGCTAATACATTTGTGGCATTACCACAGGCGATGGCGAGGCTAAGGCATTGGACCAGCAAAGCACCTTCAGGGGCATCACCCAACATCTAGGCAAGGTGAGCTGCCAACAATGACAAGAACTTCCCCATCAATGCCCCCACCCCTCCAAACGTCTCAAACACCACAGGCTGGAAGAGACAGTTCACTGACATGTTTGTTCCTTCTCAAGCCATGCCTGGCTCATTAGGGCCGGTTTCTTTGGTGTATAGGTTCCCCACCTGGATAGGACGCCGGTCCATCACAGGTGAGCTGCAAGATGCAGGAGGAAAGAGTGAGAGAAAGTTGTGGTGAAAGAGTCAGCAGAGGTTCGCCATTACCTTTTGCCAGAGCCGCGTGGGGCTTAGGTGTTTCACTCATAAACAACTGTGTACCTGGTCTGAGATTCAAACCCACAATCCCTCGACCACGAGTCCGCTGCTCTAACCACTAGGCCATGTGCCTCCACAGTTCACTGACAAGTCTTGATGCTTCAGTATCTTGTTCCATTTGGTTACAGAAGCAGTGAACCTCTCATTTATTACAGTATCCATGATGTTGGAGGGAGCATCCCAGACGAGGTACTAGGACAATACACTGAATAATAAAGACCATAAAAGCACCTAAATCATGAACACGGTCGTTGCTGGAAGGCATATAAACATGCTCACTCGAGACCTGAAAGCTGAACAGTATTGTTACTGTCATTGCTAATTATTATCCCTTGTTTTCAGTGTTTCTTTTTATTGTCCACCATTTTATATGCACAAAGATCGGAAGGTTATCAAACTGTCAGAAAAAAATAAAATTCGAAGGATATTATGCAATTAATTGCAATTAACTTGATTTTTACACCGATCAATTTAAATAGATTTGGTGCGAAACAGTTGTATGGTTTGAAAAGTTATGCAATTAATCATGTTTTGTAATTATCCTTTATGCAATGAAATCGAATTAACTAAATACAAAATTACATTTATCATATACTCAAGTAAACAAAATTATTTATACGGCATCCCGAACAGCATTTACTCTTGTATCTTCTATTGATGAGAGCGTTATTGAAATGGTGATACTATTGAACTATTACAAGTGGACACTTTGTTCGGCTGGAGAAGAAATAAGTCACTGGGTTCTATGAGGTAATTAGCTAACTAATCAGTTGATAACTAATTTATATTTCGTAATCGTATCACTCATCTATTCAATTAATTCTCTTATGTAATTTATATGCATATGCTAGTCATAAAACTAAACACTAAACTATTATTGTTATTGTGCAGCTTTATATTTTCACAGCATGAGAAATATTTATACAGATCACATATTTCACTAACAAATTTGATATCATCATCATCATCATTTAACGTCCATTTTCCGTGCTAGCACAGGTTGGACGGTTTGACCGGGGTCTGGGAAGCCAGGAGGCTGCACCAAGATCCAGTCTGAACTGGCAGTGTTTCTAAAGCTGGATGCCCTTCCTAACGCCAACCACTCTGTGAGTGTAGTGGGTGCTTTTTATGTGCCAGGGGAAGCTGGCAGCGGCCATGATCAGTTGGTGCTTTCTACGTGCCACCGGCACAGAAGCCAGTCAAGGCAGTGCTGGCATCAGCCACGTTCGGATGGTGCTTTTTTTACATGCCACCGGCACAGGTATCACAACTACAATTTCCATTTGATATTTATTTTGATTTCCCAGATCCCCAGTCGAACCGTCCAACCCATGCTAGCATGGAGAACGGACGTTAAACGATGATGATGATGATGATGTTGATGTACTTGACTCAATAGGTCTCCTCAAGCACAGCAGGTCATGTGCCACCGGCACAGAAGCCAGTCAAGGCGGCACTGGCATCGGCCACGTTCAGATGGTACTTTTTATATGTATCACAACTACAATTTCCATTTGATATATATATATATATATATACATATATATATATATAAGCAAATTAGCTTGTTAGAAAATCTCTATAAGAAATGAAAGCAGAAACTATACTGAGAAGTAATGTTTATTGCCATTTTAACATGGCTGTTCTGTAGGAACCGACATTACTACTATTTTAACCCCAGAAGAATGCCTTCTCCATCTGATTAGTTGGTGCAATTTGCACCCAACATATATATTGCAGGAAGGGAGTGAACCCCTACCATCTTCCAACAATGAGACCACCAGACCATACAGTTTTGAGCTATTTGTGCTCAGCTTCAGTGGTGGATACATGCCTGCTAGAGATAACAGCTATTTGTTCCAGCTTGCAATATATAGAAAAATAAGTGACAACCAACCACTGATCTGGCAACAAGCAAATTAACTTGCCATAACATTTCTATAAGAGATGAAACCAGTAACTATTCTGAAAAGTAGTGTTTATTGTCACATCCACATTTTAACCCCAGGAGAACACCTCCTCCAGCTAGTTAGTTGATGCAATCTGCACCCAATATATATCACAAGCAGGGGAGTGAACCCCTACCATCTTCCAGTGATAGAACCATCAGATCAGTGACTTGTTGTTACTTATTTTTCTATATATTGTGAGCTGGAATGAACTACAGCTATCTCTAGCAGACAAGTATCCATCACAGGATGAACACAAATAGCTTGAAACCATATCGTCTGGTGGTCCCTCAAGTGATTTTTTTTTTTGTTTGTTTGTAGAGTTACAAAAACAGAAAAAGTCTATTGTACACTGCTGTAGTAATAGTTCAGATCATGTAAATAATTAATGCATTTTTCTTTTACAGGGAAAATTCAAAAACAAATTTCTCAAACAAATTATAATTTTTGTATCTCCTGCACTACATAATCCTGCAGAGACTCGAGTCATCTATAGAATAGTGGATCCCACAGCATCATTTATTCCCTCATTTTACACTGGTTCATGTGCTTTTTTTTCCCATTTGTTATGTGTGGGTACTATCTTTCGAGTTAATAAACTCAACACAGTGGTTCACTGTTTTATGTTGAAAATTATAATGATCAATATCAGGAATGTGAGAGGAAGCTCTCCACAAGTCTCTGAAGGTTGTGGTTCCTGGAAGAACCAACTGTTGTATGCATTCCTCTAGTGTGTTGCTATTCCAGCATGGCACTGCATAAAGAAAAACATGTTTGGTCTTGCAACAGATTCCTCTGAAAACTCACTGCTCAAGTAGCAAGCACCCTTCCTTTGTTGTATTTACACCTTGAGAAGACTGTTTCATCTACCTCAACAATCTTCTCATGACTGCATATCTGAACTGGATTGCAGACCAGGTCCTTCACATATATTTCACAAACATAGCTGTTGTAAGTAACAGCTGAAAAGGGGCTCATCTCCAGTTCTTCAATACAAAACCAAACCAAAGTCAGCAACTTGCCTCATGAAAAGCAGTACAGTCCTAAGAAGAAGGGTACCACCCCCTAACTATGTATCCTTTTCTGATAGACACACACTCATTGCATTCTTTCCAGGATCAGCCAATAGGTTAGTCTATCACTATGGAAACAGAAACCAATGTGTTTGTGGCTTTTGGTTTGCTAAAATTACCCAAAATTTGCAAACTTTAAAAGCAATTAAATTTTATTCATTAATTTATGGCAAAAATGAATTTCATTTCCATAATAAGTATACAAAACTGCATCAATACATCAAATTTATAAACAATTGGAACAAAATCAAAAAAATTGAAAACTGTAATAACAACACAGTCACTCAGCTGATATAGTTTCTGCTAGTGAACATTTAAAAAAAATATTTTCTTTTGTTGAAGTTAGAAATGCAGTAAATATTACTCATTGTGCTACACACACACACACACACACACACACACACACACACACCACACACACACACACGTTACAAAAAAATAATAAACAATGAGACGAAGAAAACTATCAGAAGTATATGTATATGAGAAAGAAAATTTTTAAATGGAAAATAATGAAAATTGACCCCACTTACCCTAAAGTGACGAAGATTTTCTTCAAATTCAGAAACACCTGGGTTACTAGCCACCAGCTCCTTGATAACCTCATTCATATCCTAAAATTATACATTGAAAGTTTAAAATATGGGGAACTTATAAAACATGTTTTAGGATGCATTGACATAAAACTTCAAGTCAATTTCTGCAAACTTCTGTGGTTATGTACACATTTCTATATAGCTCAATTTAGAGCTATTTACATGCTTGGTAATTTTGTCAGAGTAGGTTTGGACATTTCCAGATTACTAAAAATGAGAATATTGGTAATTTATGAGCACATATGCTCATAAATTTCCAAATGCTACCACATATACAGACACACACATCACATCACATCTTGCATTTTGTAATTTTTTTTTTATCTAAAATTGAAACAATATAACAAAAACAAGAAACCATTATTTTGCTTAGATTATCTTATGGCATAAAAATTCTAACAAGTTCCATTTTTTGCTTATATTAATACTGTAAAACCCTAAGTATCCAATCATTGATGAATTTCCCCGGAACTCTTTTCCAGTTCAATGGTTGATTCATAAAAGCTAAGTTTGAAGGGAATAGTAATCATTGCCTTTGATTTCTAGATAGACGGAAATAGGAAATGTGACACTGAATTGCCTCTACAATCTCATATTTTTCATATAACTAATCCTTTAAATATCTTGAAAGTTACATGCCTTGACTGCATTATAGAATTCTCCCAAAGCTATAGAACTTTGTTATATTCAAATTTGTTATGAAAGATGTCTTCAGGGAACCAATACCTGTCATTTAAGTACTTTATGGCTCTTTCAGCGACAAGAACATTATCTGCCTCACAGTTCTTATACATATCAGGGGAAGCCTGACTAAACTTGGTGCTCAAGCCAAAAAATAATTCTTTATTCTGCAGTTCAGCCATTAACTTAGATACTGAAATTACACTGAATGACTTGGCTTCTAGTGCTTCACCAGCAACTGAGAACAATTGAATCATGTGGATGAGGAAGAAGAAATAAATATCCAATAATTCCCAGGCATTTTCTTCATCTTCAAAACACTTCCACAGAACTGTGGAGCATTTCCCTCACCTAGACTTTATATAAAAATAACCTTTTGGAAATCCCCAGTACTTAAGTATTCTACCAACAGATGTCAAAATAGAGAGCTACCTAGTTACAGCATGAGTAATTTTTTTATTTATGCACCTTTTTCAAGCCTAGCCAGGCTCATGGGCCCGGTTTCCCAGTTTCTGTGGCATATGTGTTCCCTCCAGCTGGACAGGATGCCAGTCCATCGCAGCATTACTCAAGAAACAGGAAGAAAGAGTGAGAGAAAGTTGGGGTGAAAGAGTACAACAGGGGTCGCCAGCACTCCCTGCTGGACCCTCGTGGAGCTTAGGTGTTTTCGCTCAATAAACACACACAACGCCCAGTCTGGGAATCGAAACCGCGATCCTCCAACCACAAGTCCACTGCCCTAAACACTAGGCCATTGCGCCTCCACACAACATGAGTTAACTGGTTATAATCATCATTCACAAAATTCTTTTTATTGTGCAGTTCTTTTTGCTGAGATGCTCGCATGATTGCACATTTTGAGCACAATATTTTCAACATGAAGTTTCAAATTTTCTTGTAACAAATTTTGCTGCATTGTACTAGACAGTTTGCAGGAGTAGTTTTCTTGGGCCATTTTCAAATACTGTGTGCCCCACAGTATACACTTGCATTTTCAGCCATGTAAGCAATCACTTTAATCAGGTCTAAATCTTGTGTTCCTAGTTTCATTGGTAGTTAATTTGTAATTCTTTCTGATGACTTATTATTATTACTGTAATAATCAAATAATACAAGCACTTCTTTCTTAAAATGGAAAGTTCTTCAGAATTATTGGTAAAACACTTTGTTGTATTCTTGTCTGGTACTCTTTTACTTTTTTACTTGTTTCAGTCATTTGACTGTAGTCATGATGGAGCACCGCCTTTAGTCGAGCAAATCGACCCCAGGACTTATTCTTTGTAAGCCTAGTACTTATTCTATTGGGCTCTTTTGCCAAACCACTAAGTTACGGGGATATAAACCCACTAGCATCGGTTGTCAAGCAATGTTGGGGGGGTGTTGACATACAACGGGCTTCTTTCAGTTTCCATCTACCAAATCCACTCACAAGGATTTGGTCGGCCTGAGGCTATAATTGAAGACACTTGCCCAAGGTGACACACAGTGGGACTGAATCCAGAACCATGTGGTTGGTAAGCAAGCTACTTACCACACAGCCACTCCATTGGTTTTTATACAGAATACAGTGCTAGAATATTTTCACACATTTTTCTCTTCCGTTTTCCCTTATATACATTTTGCACTTTCAATAAGACATTATGTATTTCTTGATTATTTTTTTATTCCTCAATCAACACTTCAACATGGCTGATAATACTTCACTGCATGAAACACTTTACAAAGTTCTTCAGCCATGATTTGTGTCATCTTGAGATGGTCAAGTTGTTGGGAAAAATGGTAACAATAGTGCTGTGTCAATAATATAAGGTGCAGATGTGGCTGTGTGGTAAAAAATTTGCTTCCCAACCACATGATTTGGGGTTCTGTCTCAACAGTGTGATACCTTGAGCAAGTATCTTCTACTTTAGCCTCAGGCCAACTAAAGCCTTGTGAGTGGATTTGGTAGATGGAAACTGAAAGATGCCCATCATATGTGGGCATGCGTGTGTGTGTCTGTGTGTGTGTAAGAGAGAGAGAGAGAGAGTTTGTGTTTGTCCCTCCCACCCTCTACTGCTTGATAACTGGTGCTGGAGTGTTGACATCCCTGTAACCTAACAGCTTGGCAAACGAGACCGATAAAATAAGTACCAGGCTCTGAAAAATAAGTTCTGGGTTGATTTATTTGATTAATACCCTTCAAGGTGATGCCCCAGCATGGCCACAGTCAAATGACTGAAACAAGTAAACGATAAAAGATTAACTTTATCTGTGATAGTGTATCATTTAAATATACTTTTCGGGGTTTTTTTTGGCGAATCACAATGGCATTGTGCACAAAAAGCTTTTAACAGTAAATCTAAATTCTTGAAGCCATTTGGTCTTTCTTTTCAGCATCTGTATAGCAGCTTGAAACAAAGTCTGCCCAATGGGGAGCAGCATGTTGCCAGTAAAAGCTAACAAAACCACCATACATCATACCATTATGAATTAACTAAATTTTTATAAAACTCTGAAAAATTAAGGAATTTTCTCATATAATAAAAGTAACAAATTACATATCCTTAAATCCTCAAATCCTTTAAAATGTTTTAGCCCGAAGGCCGCGGCCATGCTGGGGCACCACCGCTGAATGAGCTACACTAATATGTGAATCCACTTCTGATACGTGGCACTTGATCAACAAGGGAGTTCGATGCCGCTGCCCGCATCTGTGTCTCCTGTCGTGAGGTAGGTTCATCTGGGACCCCCGACAAGAAGAGATCTAGTTTAGTTTTAAAGAAACCCACATCCACACCATGTAAGTTTCTCAGGCATTTAGGGAGGATGTTAAAGAGCTGTGGTCCTCTGAAACCCAAGCTGTTGCAGTATCTGGACCTGTATTTTGATGGTGATGTTGGAATCTTTGGCACCATGCAGTGGCGCCCCGTTCTGGACAATTCCCCAGTCCCATAGGACAATTCCCCCAATGATAATTACCCCCTATGACAATTACCCCCTTTGGTTAATTACTCCCTCTCCAATATATTAAGAAGTTTTAAATTGTCATCTGCTGTCCTTAGGGTCCTTAGAAGTAAATGTCCTTGGGGGTTATTGTCCAGTGGGGGTAAATGTCCTAGACTCAACAAATTACATATCACTTTTTCATTCTTTTCTACATTACAGAATTTGAACATGGTCATTATTCAACAGTACTTAAATAAGCATATGTTCTAGGTTTACCACATCAACCAAAGTAAAGTTTATACAAAGGTAGGAGTGGTTGTGTGGTAAGTAGCTTGCTATTGAACCACATGGTTCCGGGTACAGTCCCACTGTGTGGCACCTTGGGCAAGTGTCTTCTACTAAAGCCTCGGGTCAACCAAAGCCTTGTGAGTGGATTTGGTAGACGGAAACTGAAAGAAGCCCATCGTATATATGAATATATATATGTATGTTTGTGTATATGTTTCTGTGTCTGTGTTTGTCCCCCCCAACATCACTTGACAACTGATACTGGTGTGTTTATGTCCCTGTAACTTAGTGGTTCAGCAAAAGAGACCAATAGAATAAGTACTAGGCTTACAAAGAATAAGTCCTGGGGTCGATATGCTCAACTAAAGGTGGCGCTCCAGCATGGCCACAGTCACATGGCTGAAACAAGTAAAAGAGTAAAAGAGTAAAGGTATTCAGGAAAATGTGTGCTCATATATTTTTGTTTACCAAATTAATTGATTGATTTGTAGTGTAGAAAGTGTTAATATATTTGACTTGATGTAAAGAGAAAAAGTAGATAATCAACATGCTTTTAGCAATAAGTAAATAATCGGCTTAATGTGTCTTGTAATACAGGTGATTCTGTTTTGTATTGCTTCCTTGATATCAGTTGAAGGATTGATTTGTTCTATGAATGCAAAGACCAAAGAAAACTTAATACTAAGAGAGACAATCTGTATTCTCTTAACCCTTTAGCATTCAAACCGGCCATATCCGGCCAAAATATTTAACCTGTTTTATATTGAAACTGACCAGATCTCGTCTCTCACCTCAGCCCTACCATGTCGTTCTAAAACTAAAAAATCACATCACTGAAATCTCTAAACTACAAGATAATGCATAACTAATTCAAACCATTTTAAATAAACAAACATCACATTTGACAGAATAATCTGAACACTAAAGAGTTAAGGCAAATCAAGAGCCACTAGCTAGCTAAGAGGATAAGTGAGGATTGATTCTGACCATCTGTAAAAAAAACGGGCTTCCAAGTTACTGCTATGTTATTGGTTCAAGGGAAATATGGGACAAAATGGTGAAATATTAACATTTCACTTGAATGAGAATTGCTACAAAACTAGATTTGCCCTGTTTTGATGTTATTGTTATATAAAAAGGCAGCAACCTTTTGCAGATTCCCAAAAGAGTGTAAATTATTGTCCAGCTCAAGTTGTTGTTAGATGGAGAAAGAAAGTGCTCAAGAGCTGGACTAGCTGGCCACCCTGTGTTAAGTATACTCTTTACTTGTTTCAGTCATTTGACTGCGGCCATGCTGGAGCACCGCCTTTAGTCAAGCAAATCGACCTCAGGACTTATTCTTTGTAAGCCCAGTACTTATTCTATTCGGCGCTTTTGCCGAACCACTAAGTTACAGGGACGTAGACACACCAGCATCAGTTGTCAAGTGATGTTGGGGGGACAAACACAGACACACAAACACACACACACATAGATATAGATATATATATATATACATTTACATATATATGACGAGCTTCTTTCAGTTTCTGTCTACCAAGTCCACTCACAAGGCTTTGATCAGCCCGAGGCTTATAGTAGAAGACACTTGCCCAAGGTGCCACGCAGTGGAACTGAACCTGGAACGATGTGGTTGGTAAGCTACTTACCACACGTCTTCAGAATGTCCATAAAGAAACTGATATAACTTATCAAATAAAATAGAGCAAAGGGAAATTAGCATGTTACCAAAAAGAAAAATGATAACACAACTCTGTATGAACTTCATATCCAGTCAGCTGCTAGTGTCAATATGACAGTTACGTATGTAGTGTTAGTCACTTTTGTTGTTTCATATATCTCATAGTAGGTTTATTTCTTTATGAGACATCTGTAAGTGCTCAGTAGGCATCAAAGTATTTGTTTGTTGTGAATAAAAAAAAACCTTAAAACATTAATAAGATAACTTGCTTTTAACAGCAAAACAAAAATGGTGGAGTCTACAACATATCTTTTTAGCTACATTGCACTAGTTACCTGTTTCTGAAATGTTTTTGTTTTTATTTTTTTTGTTTTTTGTTTTTTTTTTGTTTTGTTCCTTTGTAGTATGATATCAATTATTCTTTACTTACTTTTTTAATAAATATGTCACTTCCATTTTGAGCTGGAAGTCAAGCATATTTTGAAAACAAGGCTTAGACAAAGTTACCTAGACACACACACACACACACACACACACATAGTTGTATAATAAGAAGCTTGCTTTCCAATCACATAGTTTCATGTTCAGGCCCACTGCATGGCACCTTGGGCAAGTGTTTTCTACCATAGCCTCAGGCCAATTAAAGCCTTATGAATGGATTTAGTAGATGGAAAATGAAAGGCCGTTGTGTATGTATATATATATATATTATATATATATATATTATATATATATATATATATATATATATATATATATATATATATATAATATATATATATATATTTTATCTCGCCTCACACACACACATACACACACATCTGTTGCGTTACCAACCTTGTCTCCACTCTTTTGCCTTTAAAAACCTACTTTGCTCTTGTTATCGTAAACTTCCGCCTTTCACCATGTGTAACTCGTAAACACCAGTCGTTTTTTTTCTCTATCCCTGTTGCCCGCTTTGGGATCTTTCTTTCCTCTCTCTTCCTTCTTTATGTTTCCGACGAAGAGCTCCACTCGAAACGTCATACCCTCCTGCTTCCATTTCCTGAGCGCCTATTAATAATAATACTGTAATTGTTCCATTGTTGTTGTTTTTTTGTTTTCCCGTTTGGATTAAAATTATATATATATATATATATATATGTGTGTGTGTGTGTGTGTATAATATATATATATATATATATAAATTAGAGAACAACTGTTATGTAATTCAAATAATAAAAAATAAAAGGTATTATAAAACATATTTCTAGATCACAAAAATTACAAAACAATGAATAAACATTATATAATGAGTATTATATAATAAGTACTTATTATATACTTATTATATAATATTAATTCATTTTTGTGTACTTTTTGTGATCTAGGTATATGTTTTATAATAACTTTTATTTTTCTATATGATATAGTTTATGTATATCATTGTTTGAATTACATAATAGTGGTTTTTCTCTAATTTATATATATTATATATTTATATTGTGTAATTTGATTTAATACTAAATTGAATTTTTCCCTGTAAGTTTGGAGTTATACTCCCTAATATTATTATTATTATTATTATTATTATTATTATCATATATATATATATATATAGGTAGAAAGATATGGCCATACAAGGTGGTGAGATGGCAGAATTGTTAGAGCATTGGCTAGAATGTCATGTGACATTCCAGCTCTCTGTACTCTGAGGTTTAGTTGCCTTTTGTCCTTATGGTAAATGATAAATAATGTACTAGTCCAGCAATTCATTTACTTTTCTCTTTGTTTTTCACCAGCATTTTCTTTTAATTATTTTCTAGAATAAATCGGCTCTAAACAGACCTAGGGTAGGTTGGGAACTGACAGGCTTTTATTTCATCAGGAGTTTAGGGACCAAGAAATTGCAAACGTAACTCTGTGTGTGTGTGTGTGTGTGTGTGTGCGTGCGTGCGTGCGTGCGTGCATGTGTGTGTGCATGTGTGTGTGTGTGTGTGTGTGCGTGTGTGTGTGTGTGCATGTGTGTGTGTTATATCAAAAGCTGACTGACTGCTTAGATTTTTATCCATTGCTAAGCTGTTCAAGACTCTAGGGTATGCATATGTGTGTGGTGTATGTATGTATAGGATGGAGTGCTGAAAAGTTCCTGGTTTTAAGAGTATTGAAGGACTGCTGCAATAAATGTGTGAATCTGAGAATATTGAATAAACCATTATTAAGTGATCCTCCTATATTTTCTTTTACCCAAAGCCAGGAAATTTTCAGCATCTCCTTATATATATGTTTATATGTGTGCGTGTATATATATATATATTTACCATATCCTATAAGAATACACTTGAACTTCGTTTGTTTGGTTTTGATGCAAAGTGCAAAGAAACTTGTTATATTTCATATAATACTACCAAACTCTCTCATAAAAATAATTTAGGAAACAAAATGTGATGTATACCCGAGTCCAAAGTTCTGAATATTTTGAAAACTTTTTCAGAATTTGTTGAACATTTGCTTTCATGATGGTAAGTGTGGAGTTTAGTTGGATCACAATTTTTACAATATCTTTATGTTCACTAATTATTTTGAAGAATGTCTTTGGTGATTGATCAGGTACCACTTTTGCTTGTTCATCTCCACTTTCTGTAATGTCTACGTCACTTGATTCGGGCTAAATGTATACATGATATGTAAAAGACAAAAAAAAAATAATTAAAAAGCAAATTGCTAAATCCAAATACAAAATATTTAAGGTACAAAACCTCAGCAAGCTTTGTTGCAGAGATTTTATTAATTCACATGCAGAGAAAAATATATGATTCATGGAGATACATAAACAACATCCAATACAGTTTAATATTGATGATATAATGCTGTTAGCATGTTCAGTTTCCCAATTATAATTTTGTGAATCTAATTTTTCAGCCCTACAAAGTCAATATAAATACAGACATACTCTGTTACAGCTACCTCAGGTTACAAGATTTCATGCTTTATGTAAATTGTAAAGTATGATCACTACTTTCAGAATACAAGCTGTAATTTCAACCTTATAGAAACTCAGATAAATTTTGCAACTTTCTTCTTCGCTAAATGGCCTCCTCTTGGTGTCTTAGCTAAACCAAACTATAGTTAACAATTTGGAAAACTATAAACATGATACATATATATATATATATATATATATATATATATACATATATATGTACATACTTGTATGTTTGGGTTTGGAAATTTTCTCGGGTCACATTAAATATCTCTCTATCTAACATGTTGGAACGTCAGAACCATTCTTGACTGAGGTAACAGAGGTCGCCAGAATGCCAATCTGCTCTCATTGCTCATGAACTGTCCAGACTAGATATTGACATCACAGCCCTTAGCGAAGTCCAACTTACGAGGGAGGCAGCCTGAAAGAACACGGTGCCAGATACACCCTATATTGGTCAAGCAAACCCCCATCAGAAAGATGCCTTTCAAGTATCGGCTTCATGATAAAGAACTCCATTGCCTCCAAGCTGGAAACCCTACCAGCAGGTCACTCCAACTACATCATCTCCATGCACCACTCTCTGAAAAACAAGCAGCATGCCAACATTTTCAAGTTTTTACACCACAACCCTCCAAGCAGACCCAGCAGGCAAGGACAAGTTCTACTCAGACCTGTGATGACTCCTCCAGGGAAACCCCATCGATGATAAGGTCATAATCCTAGGAGATTTCAATGCCAGACTGGGCTGAGATTTGGAAACCTGGAAAGGAGTCCTTAGAAAACATGGGGTTGGGAACTGCAACAACAATGGGTACCTCTTGCTTGAGTTCTGCTCCGAACATCAGCTTGTCATCATCAATACAACTTCCAGCAAAGAGGCAACAACCTGTCTGAAAACAACCTGGGGGAAAGCAGCGATACAATGAACATTGCAGTGAAGGCAGGGAAGGGGAGTGGGAGACAATCATAGTGTACGAATAGGAAATGTGAGGAAGAGAAAGATACAGCTTAAAAGAAGAGATGTAGTTTGGTTTCTTGGGGTAGGGTATGTGAAAAGTTCATTGTTACATGTGAGTGGGACACGACACTTCTAGCACTCATTTTCACTGACGTGGGTGGATTTTCTCTAGAACCTCATAGCACCAAACATCTCAGTCCATTGTCATTTCCTCTGTGAGTCCCAACATCCTGAGATCAGTCTTCACCACTTCATCCCATGTCTTCCTGGGTCTCCCTCTTCCACAGGTGCCATCCACTTTCAGTGACAGGCTCTGCTGTATACAACTGTCTTCATTCATGCATCACATATCCAAACCAACACATTCTCCTCCCCTGCATACCACATTTAAATATGTATACATATCTATGAGTGCACATATATACATATTTTTAAGGATGTATGCATATTTATTTACATAAGCATGTATAAAAATTGATATGCTGGTAAATTATAAGCGAACATATAATTGGGAATTAGATGACCATATATTTCTATGCATACATGTTTGCTCATGGAAAAATAAATATTTTCCTAAAAAGAAAATCAATCTTATTTGACATAATTATATTAGCTGTATCAATAACCTTTACTGGAATAGTCAATAAAATAGAATATTACCAAGATGACTAAGCACATTAAATATTTTCTTCCTTTTTCTACTGCATTTCTCTTTGTTTACTATTTATAAGTCAAAATCTCTTCTCTCTCTCACCATCTATTTATGCTTCAACCTCTACTCATTAATTCCCCTTACCAATTACTATGATATTTAAGGAAACTTTCATCTTAACAAACACTGTTTAGAATAGCCAAAGTAAACACTATTAATAATAAAAATTACATGCATGTAAACATATATATATATATATATATATATATATATATTGTTTCTATTATGCAAAAGTGTTGTAAGTCCAAAATGTTGCTTTTTCAGAAAGCAAAAAAATAGTTTCACCATTTCATAACAAAACCATTAAAGCCTCTGAAGCAGCTGGAGATATGATAGTTTGACCAAAACGACTGGCTATTGCAAGCAAAAAAAAGTATTGCAAAAAACACATTTGGCCAAATTTGGACATACGACAGTTTAACTTAATAGCAACAATATATATTCATATATGGTCATCTTCATCATTATTGTTTTAACATTCATTTTTCCATGCATGCATGAATCAGATGGAGTTTAGCAAGACAGATTTTGTACAGCTGGATGCCCTTTCTGTTGCCAACCCTTACTTGTTTCCAAGTGAAGTAATATGTCTCCAACATCTCAGCCAGATATGTTTTTGCAAAATATTGGAAATGAATGACATTCATATCCATCAATCATACTGTGTCAAGACAGGAAGACACAAATGTACACACACTCACGTTCATGCACATACGTACTTATATACATGCACATGCACACACACACACAGTGAAGAATTAAGTGTGTGGGTTGGAGTTCCTCAAGGCTCAGTTCTCAGCCCCTCATATTCGCCATAGTCCTGCAAGCTTCCACAGCGGAGTTTAAGACTGGCTGTCCATGAGAACTCCTATATGCTGATGATCTAGTTCTCATAGCTTAATCCATAAGGGAATTAGAAATTCCTGGTATGGAAGATAAGCCTGGAATTGAGAGGCTTTAAGGTAAATTTAGAGAAGATAGAGGTTTTAGCAAGTAGGAAAGGATACAAGAACCTGTACCTTCAAGGAAATGTCTTTGTTCAATATACAGAAAAGGAGCAGGTATAAAACTCCATACACTGTACTCGATGTAGGCTATGAACACACAACAGATGTAATGGAATCCAAAAATGTAATCTCCATATGTTGCAGATGTACTGGAACAGTTCATATGAGGACATCACAAATTTTGTCTATTAAATTCCCAGTTGGCTTGCTAGACGTAGCTGATAACTTTTATTACCTAGGAGATACAATTAGCAAGGGAGTTGGCTGCTCTGAAAGTATAGTAGCCAGAGTAAGTATGAGCTGGAAAAAGTTCAGGGAGTGACTGCCACTGCTGGTAATAAAGGTGAAAAGCAAATAATATGATGCTTGTGTTAAAACTGCAGTGTTGCACAGAATATTTATATTTGCATTTTCGTTTTTACCCTTAGCATGAGACATGTACAACTGATGGCTGCTGTAAAGACACAAGCACACATTGAGATTTAGATTCTAAATCTTGCCACCCTTCCCATACAAAAAGGGACATATGAGTCAGTATGGCAAGACATGTGCTCGATAGCTACAGATACCAATAGATGAGAGAAATGAGTGGTAGAACTAAATATGTTACTTCAAAAATAGAAATACTCCAAAACTTAATAAATCATGCATAACCAGAGAAAAGAAATCCTAATCTATACCTTAGAGAGAAACACTCATGCTAAGGGTGAAAACGAAAATACAAACATAAATATTCCATTTATAGGAACCCACAATCCTACATTCAGGCAGGCGATGCCTCCCAGTTCTATATCAACTATGAACAAATAATTTTTAAAATCACAAATCATCAATAACCGAAGACAAGCACTAAATCTCGAGAGACTTCTAACGAAGCTGAGGTTCTTGTCAGAAGAAATAATGCAAGTAAAAAACTGTAAAGAACCTCGTGGGATATGTGAAATAATTGAACAAGGAAGAATTAAAAGATAACATGAATTACAAAACAAAAAAATCTCATCTGCTACATCACAAGCATACAATGCAATGTGAATTACATTGGAGGAACAGGGACAAAACTAACCAGCTGTGCAAATGTGCAGAGACAACAAATCAAACATTCATCTCTTAGAAATGTTCTACGTAATAAACATCTAGACATTTGTGCAAATAGAAATTTTTTAATATTTCCATTTTAGAAAATACAAGACAAACATGATCAACTAGGAAAAGCAAAAGAAGAGTACTTAATAAAAATTTTAAAATTCCAAACTAAACCAAAAATAGTTAACAGCATTATAAAAACAAAATACAACTTCCTCATTATGCATTAGCATGGAACGCATATGTTTGAAATGTTAGAAAATGAAAGTGCTTACACAAAAGACACACTAGACATAAACTACAGACAATATACAGGCTTCTTCCACAAAGGTTAGTGACCTTCTGTTAATCAAACAATTTTTTTTAAATAGTTAATAACTGTTAAAGGTATTTTTCTAATTATTGTAACTATATCAAGTAACTTTTACAAAAGCTTTTCAATGTGTGTGTGGGTGGCTGCATGCATATATATATATCAGGGAAATAAATACCTTTCTTAAGCATCCAGCTATAGAAAACAGCATCAAGTTTTATGTAATTCATACCAATAGAGAAATAGGAGACATAAAAACTATGCTGGTGATTAAATGTCAATTTACCAGACAAAATACTCATAAATATTCATAATTATAAGTATTGGAACTAAAAGACATATATCTACCAATTCTAGAGAATTTCATGAAATCCAAACTATATTAATTCTAGCGCAGTGTTTCAGAATGGGACAAAGTGAGGATTGAAAAGGGACAAACAAATTGCCTAGTTTGATAAAATTTAGATGGCAAGAAATTTTTTTAACTTGTCCAACGCCATAGCAAAGAAAGTAGAGTCATTTGGATGTAAACTCTATACTCTAGTTGTTAATAAAAAAGAGAAAGGAAAAAATTTTGCTTTTTTTTTTTTTTTGGTCTGGCTTCTCTTTGTCAATCTGAGAATCAAAGCAATGGTACTTTTATTTAACCCCAACAGTTTTTAAGAAATTGAGCAATCAATAAATATATTTATTTCTAGCTGAGACACAAAACCAGTTCTTTTTTGTATGGAATGGACTCTAGTACTTGACTGATGCTCACTCAGAAGGTTGTTGATATAAAATCACAAAGTGAATTTCATTAAATCATGTTACAATGGCTCCAATCACATGCTGATATATATATATACATTATTAGCTTAAACCCCCAACCAATCAAAAGATTCATAGGAAAATAATGTTATATTAATGATGACATCATTAAACAATGATGTCATCCTCATCATTATGAAAGGATGCATCAAGTTAGAAATTCCAACCAAAAACGGCATTTGGTTAAGTAAATGTTAGTAATAAAATAGATTGTTTACCACAGCAGTTGCCAAGTGCCTCCATGGTTCAATATTCTGGGCCATGTTGATGATAATATTCACTGCTTTGTTAAGTCCATGCTGTAGATCTTCAAGGCTAGGTCTCAAGACTACATCTGGGATTTCAAGTATTATGTCGCTTTTGAATAAGGCTGGCTGCCAGTAAGATTTTACATCTCCTTTATACTGAGTGTTGCTCTGAAGTGTTCTTTTCAACAAATTAAGAGTCATACGAGTGCCTAAAAGAAACAATAATATTGACAACAGCATCTATATATATAAAGCTGAAGTTGTCTGTGCATGGCAGGTTTGGTAGCCTCCAACTAACACTATCTCCTCCGAGACCCTGCGGCGCAAGTTGACCAAAAAATAAAATAAGAATATGATAGAAGAAGGCCTGTTCTTCATTCTCTAGAAGACAAATTCAAATTGGACCATGTTAACACCAAAGATTATTTACATCAAAAAGGTGCTTTTTTTTCTATGAAAATCCCTATTTTTACGGTTTTTTGACTGCTCTGTTGCCATTTTTCGGTGTATTTCAACCAGAAAAATGTTTACTTAAAGAGAATAACAAGCTACATAATGGAAAATTTTTACTTTTCAAAAATTCTAATTCTAAAGGGTCGAAACAAACCCAATCAACGCCGGGCGATACTGCTAGTAAATGATTAAATGTCCAATATTAATAATGGTGATAATCGAAATTGCTCAGTGGTTAGAGCATCAGGTTTACAATCTATATGGCTCAGTGGTTAGGGCATAAGACTTACAATCATGAGGTTGTGAGTTCAATTTCCAGACAGCTGTGTATTGTGTTCATGAGCAAGACACTTTATTTTTCACATTGCTCCTGTAGAAATGAGCTGTAACGTTACTGGTACCAAGCTGTATCTGTCTTTGCCTTTCCC
This sequence comes from Octopus sinensis, assembly GCF_006345805.1. Lineage (NCBI taxonomy): Eukaryota > Metazoa > Mollusca > Cephalopoda > Octopoda > Octopodidae > Octopus > Octopus sinensis. The sequence goes on from NC_043005.1 coordinate 64,745,055, forward strand.
TTGGATCACATTTGTGGTGTGGAGAAGGAAGACTGGTATGCATGGGTGACTGCTGGCCTTCCACAAGCAATTTTATCTGGACTTGTGTCTCAGAGGGGAAGCTTCTAGGTGCAATCCCATGGTCATTCATGACCGAAGGGCATCTTTACCGTTATCCTTGTACAATTATATGTTCTTATGTACCTGCTGTTTGTATGATGTTAAAGGAAGCAAGTCATATAGAATAAGAAACAGTTAGAGTAGCAGTGGTGGTAGAGTTGTTAGTGTTGTTGATGATGATAAATGGAGAAAGAAAGAGAGAGAGAGAGAGAGAGAGAGGGGAGGAGAAACAATGGGAGGAGCTTTAACCCTTTTGTTACTGTATTTATTTTGAGATGCTCCGTATTTCTTTCAATTACTTTAAATATAACAAAGAATTTAATAAAATAACTTAGTTATCATTCAGCTAGTGATAGGAACACAAATTGTGACTAAGCTTTGGTGGAAGATTTTAATTCAAAACTTATGAAAACAAAACATTTGTACTCAGAGCCAGGGGCGGTTTCCGCCAGGTTGGTAATGAAAGGGTTAAATATGAAGAGTGAAGAAGGAAGGAAATACCAAGATGTAGTAAAGTTTATGATGTCATTGTACTTTTATTTATCTCATTCTCTTCTTCTCTACTCCCTCTCTCTACCTGCATTTGTTTGAAGTGTTCTTAAATCGTATGTAAAATAATCATTTCACTCTATTTCTGTTATGCAGAACATTCCAAACTCTGTAGTTGGTGATACATATTAATTTTAAACTTTCTATCACACTGACCCTATTTTATGTACTTGTTGCAACAAGAATATTTGCAAAACCAACCTTTTTTTTTTTTTGATGTGGTACTGCAATATACCTTACTCATTTACTCTTTTACTTGTTTCAGTCATTTGACTGTGGCCATGCTGGAACACCACCTTTAGTCAAGCAAATCGACCCCAGGACTTAGTCTTTGTAAGCCTAGTACTTATTCTATCAGTCTCTTTTGCCGAACTGCTAAGTTACGGGGACGTAAACACACCAACATCGGTTGGGGTAACAAACACAGACACACAAACACATACACACACATACATATATATATATATACATACATATATATATATATATATATATATACATACATATATATGATGGGCTTTTTTCAGTTTCCGTCTACCAAATCCACTCATAAGGCTTTGGTCAGCCTGAGACTATAGTAGAAGATACTTGCCCAATGTGTCACGCAGTGGGACTGAACCTGGAACCATGGGATTTGTAAGCAAGCTACTTACCACACAGCCACTCCTACGCCTACACCTTGGATGTTATCATCAAGTAACAAGTAAAGTTATATTGCTTTCAACTTTTGGCACAAGGCCAGCAATTTGAGGAAAGTGGGGGAGTAAGTCATTTACATTGACTGCAGTACTCAACTGATACTTGTTTTATTGAACCTCCATAAAAGATGAAAGGTAAAATCAACCTCAGCAGAATTTGAACTCAGAACATAAAGATGTACGAAATGCTACTAAGTATTTTGCCTGGTGTGTTAATGATTCTGCCAGCTTGCTACTTTAATATGTAATGTTATATCAAGACCTAAATCATTGACATATATATGTAAATGTATGTAGGCATAAAATTGCTGGCTATCCCAACCATAAACTACAGCTTCAATATAATAAAGTGTAAATTAAATTAAAAGATCTGAGATCTGAGAACCCCTTCGGTCATGACACAGACCATGGGATTGCACCTAGAAAGTTACCCTCCTAGGCACAAGTCCGGGCAAGGTTGTTTTATGGAAGACCAGCAGTCACCCATGCATACCGGCCTCCCCTCTCCATGCCACCAGTGTTATCCAAGGGAAAGGCAAAGGCAGATACAACTTGGCACCTTTCACGTCGCAACTCATTTCTACAGCTGAGTGAACTGGAGCAACATGAAATAAAGTGTCTTGCTCAAGAATACAACATGCAGCCCGGCCCAGGATTCGAACTCACAACCTCACAATTGTAAGCTCAACGCTCTAACCACTGAGCCATGTGCCTTCACAAATTAAAAGAAATGCTTAAGATAATAAAGCTAAAAACTACTTACAAACTGTAGTATCTGAAGGCTGATTCATATTTTTGAAACATAGCATAGCTTCTCTGAAGACATGATATGGAATGGAAGCACTCCGTCGGTAACGACAATGAGGGTTCCGATTGATCCGAATCAACGGAACAGCCTGCTCATGAAATTAACGTGTAAGTGACTGAGCACTCCACAGACACGTGCACCCTTAACGTAGTTCTCGGGGATATTCAGCATGGCACAGAGAGTGACAAGGCCGGCCCCTTGAAATACAGGTACAACAGAAACAGGAAGTAAGAGTGAGAGAAAGTTGTGGTGAAAGAGTACAGCAGGGATCACCACCATCCCCTGCCGCAGCCTCGTGGAGCTTTTAGGTGTTTTCGCTCAATAAACACTCTGGGAATTGAAACCACGATCCTATGACTGCGAGTCCGCTGCCCTAACCACTGGGCCATTGCACTTCCACAAAGACATGATAAGTATAATATTGAAATAATTTCACTTTTAAAAAGAAAAGTTTAATGTATTTGTCCTGGATGACTCTAACAATGAATTCTGTGTGGATAACTCAGTAAATTTTCTTTGGTGGGGAGGATATAAATGATTACAAAAGCCATTCAATGAAAAATGGGAGTGATACTTATTCTCTCCTTTTTGTTGAATAGCATCTGTCAGTTATAGTAATGTTCTTTATAAAGCAGAGATCAATGACTGGTTTGGAATCCTGATCTTGCAGCATGTGGCATAGAACCTTAGCTCACATCTAAACTCGTCAACAAATGTTTGTAGAAGCATTTCAATATTTCACTACTGTTTTATTGTGAAAGCACCTGATTCAGAGGTTAGAGTGTTGGGCTCACAATCATGAGGTAGTGAGTTCCATTCCCAGACCAGGCTGTGTATTGTGTTCTGGAGCAAGACACTTTATTTCACATTGTTCCAGTTCACTCAGCTGTAGATATGAGTTGCGATGTCACTAGTGCCAAGCTATGTCAGACATTGCTTTTCCCTTGGGTAACACTGGCAGCATGGAAAAGGGGAGGTTAGTATACACGGGTGATTGCTGGTCTTCCATAAACAACCTTGCCCAGACTTGTGCATCAGAGGAGAACTTTGTAGGTGCAATCTCATGGTCATTCACGATCAAAGGGGGTTTTTACCCGTTTTACTGTTTTATCAATAGACAGCAAAATCAACTCAGTTGCGGTTATGTTAACCCTCGATTCAAATCCTATGATAATAAGTTATTGTGGCTGGAAACGTTTTTTTTTTTTTTTTTTCATCATGTGTTGTTTATACAGCATTGACCTGGGACTGAACTACATAAACATAGATTTCCTTCAAAGATAATTAATTTTTTATAATTTTTCTAGTCTTGAGATAAGTGGTAAAATTGTACAAGCCAGGCAGGAAACCTCTATGTGTAATTTGAACTGCTAAATATAGCATCCAAGTCACCCTCATATTACCTTTATAACTCAGAAAAAATCTGCAGTGGATAAAGTTGTCCTGGGTGCAAATACCTGATGGTCACAGATGAAGTACCTTTGATCATAGGTCTACTGAATCTGGACTGCCCTGAGTCTAACAATAACAACTATATCAGTTTTTAGCTTAGCTGAGACATGAAGGGTAAAATAACTTGCCAAAGAGTCCACTGTTAAATGTGCTGAAATGCTTTAAAACTTAACTCTAAACTCTATTTAGCTTAGATATTCAAAAGAAAACTTTTTTTATATTGTCTTCTCAGTTATAAAAGTAGCACTACTCAAGTTGTTTGCACACCATAAATGCTTTGTTTATTTTAACATTTGAGATAGAACTTAATTGAGGGGTGCCTTCTTTCCCAGCATTGCAAACTGAAAAACTTCTTATTGGTTATATACAGTTATTATACACTACAGAAATTTTATTCCCCACAGTACTTGTTAAGAGCTAATCTATCAAATGTTTAAGTTACTTAGAAGCATACCAAAGCAATGATAAAATTTAAACATTCCATCCTACAGTCAGCAGATTTACAACCTAACAGTCTCAACACTGACTCATGTGCCTTATAGTCTAATACAACTGAGCAATTGAAATGTAAACAGTATCTACTTACTCTTTACAAGAGCATCAGTGTTTTTCTGTGTGAAGTAAATTAGCATGTTATGGTAACCACAAGCTAGGCATTCATTGCAAGGCTGATTTTTATATTTGGTATCTGGATTAGTACACGGGTAACCATTCTCAGCTATAAGGTATTTTTTCACATCTAGTTCCAAGTTTGACTTCAGTAAATCGAAAAGTTCCCCAACAGACATTTCAATCAGTTTGCTTGAACTGAAATAAAATATAAAAAAATAATCATTATTAAGTTGAACCACTGCATATATCCCCCCTTCTTTTTCTAGCACCATTCCTTTGTTTTAAACCTAATGTAATCCAATCTATCCCTCTCCATCCATTCACTTCCCCCTTCAAATTTTTTTATCAACAGTTATTTGTCTATATTTACAAAGTTTGCAATTCTTATAGAATGGTGATAGTAATTGAAAATTGTAGGAAAGCTTCATTCCCAAACCAGACAGACATATAACAGGATAGCCAAAACTCAAGACCTTTAGTGAGACACAACTTTATATGTGGATGTACTTGATGAGACCCAGACTGCAAAGTGGCTGAAACACAACATGTTGAATGGAGTCCCACCCATAAGGTTTAGTAGCAGGATGGGTCGAAACGACTGTTGTACAAACAAAGATTATTACCAAATCCACCTTCTAGTTACTTAAAAAATTACTATCATTATATATATTTAACTAGAGGTTAAAATAGTTTCATTAAGGGATTATAATATCTAATGAATTACTGGTTCATTGCCTCATATTTTTTGTGAATATTAATATTCATAAAATAATACGTCTAAATATAAATCTTGGTTTGTAAATTTTCAAAAGAAAATTTAGAAAATAAAGATGTATTTATTTATGTGTATCTTTATATTTATATATTTGGAATTATTATTTCCGTTTTATAAGTGTAGAAGAATATATGTATGTATTTTGATTTTCAAATGTGGTAATTAATTATGTTCCTCTAGTTTCTGCTTGTATTACCTCCACTGAAATTATTAAGTGATATATATATATATATATATATACTTACATTGAGTATGCACATCTACATTTTCTCTCATTTTCCTGTCTTTTTTTCACATATATTTAAGCACTTTCCTTAAGAAAATAATGCATGATTATTCTCTCCTGAGAAATGTTCAGGTTCTAATTGATTGTTGAAAATCTTCATTGTGTGTAAATTATAAAGCAGCATTGATAATATACCATTGAAGTCTTTGGATTCTTCAGCTAATTTCATTGCGTATACACATCTACATTTTCTCTCGTTCTCCTGTCTTTTTACACATATATTTAAGCACTTTTCATGTGATCAGGTTTTACCAGTTATTAATCACCTTATTCAAAGAAAATCCTATTAGTGTTCTTTGCAATGACGGAATCCATTTAGAAGAGTATTTTCTAACTTTCATTTTCACATCATTCAGCCCTGAGACAATATATCATTTGGAGTTAGCTCTTTATCCAGAGCTTAATCATCATAGTTATTAATTCCAAAGTGATGAGCGCTACATGTTAGAATGCCAGCTGCTCGTTTATAATTTCTTTTACATTAATAATAGGTAAAGCAGACACTTTTGAAATTGCATCCTTTGATATCTTACAATAAATGAAACACAATACATTTGCATTACAAAAGGGGAAATGATCACTGCCAGTCAAGAGCTGACACAGAATTATAGAAGATTAATTGTCAAATATACCCACAAAACAGATGAGTTTTTCTAAACCTCTGCATCAAATGTCAGTTTTTTCTTTACCTTTTCTTTCCTCATAAAATTTGTTTACTACGATTAGGCAAAATAGTTGTGAAAAAAATTGATTACATGACATTGATAATATACCATTGAAGTCTTCGGATTCCTCAGCTAATTTCAATGAGCATGCACATCTACATTTATCATCATGTCCTATTATTTATCATCATGATAAATACTAGGACGTGCTATTGTCCTATTATTTATCATTGTCATCATCATCATCATTATCATTTAAACAATATACACATGCCTGTATGAGTCAGATGGAGTTGTACTGAGGCAGAGTTTTTGCAGTTGGATGCCCTTCCCTTTCTTCCAAAAAAGGTAATATTTCCCCATGGCCAGGCATGATTTTTGCAGAATATTGGAAATAAATGAGTCATTTATGAGTCAATCATGTGATGTCAAAACAAAGAGACACTAACACACAAACACACACACAATCACACACACACACACACACACACACACACACACACAGGTGCACTACACACATACATATATACACAGGGTGTTCAGGTTAAGTTAGATGACTTTTCTATGTCTCCTTTTTTTCAGAAACAGGCTTGATTTATTGATGAACAGTCAACCACATTGGAGAGCATAAAGATTAAAGCTGAAGTTGAGAAAAAGTTAGCTGATATGGAAGTCAGTCTGGAAGCCATCAGAGTATTGGAAGACTGTTACCGGTATCATGGTTTGTGCCGAGTATCAAAATATCAACATCATGGCTGCTGCTCAAATGCTCTGGGAAAATTGTAAAGGCCATAAGATGTGACATGGACAGCTGCAACAGAGACTACATAGCCATGGCCATCAGGAAGGAACACAGCAGGCATTCTGACTGCATCCACATGCCAGAATTCACAGTATATCTATAAACCACTTCACAGTATATCAATAAGCTGTAAGCTGATTAAGTGTTGTGTAGCATAAGTATTACCCATTAAGAGACAAGGTAATTGTAGTGAATTATATGGGTAAAAGGATATAGTCCAGCCTTTATAACAAATGATAGTGCGCTTTTTTTATTATGTATTCATACTAATTATATGCCATTGCTTCTTTAATAATGATCTTCAGAAATGTGTAATGATGAGGAAAAAATTTATTTACTAAAAGTAACATTCAAACACAAGATAATTCCTCAGGCAGCACATGTTGAGCAGCTGCCTGTGAAAAACTTGTACTCTCTCTTTTTACTTGTTTCAGTCATCTGACTGTAGCCATGCTGGAGCACGGCCTTTAGTCAAGCAAATCAACCCCAGGACTTATTTTTAGTAAGCCTCGCACTTATTCTATCGCTCTCTTTTGCTGAACTGCTAAGTTATAGGGACATAAACACACCAGCATTGGTTGTCAAGCAATGTTGAGGGGACAAACACAGACACACAAACATATACACACACACACATATATATACATATATACAACGGGCTTCTTTCAGTTTCCGTCTACCAAATCCACTCACAAGGCTTTGGTCAGCCCAAGGCTATAGTAGAAGACACTTGCTCAAGGTGCCATGTGGTGGGACTGAACCCAGAACCATGTGGTTTGTAAGCAAGCTACTTACCACACAGCCAATCTACATTACATAAAGGAAAAATTCCAGAGTTTTTGCTCCCAAAAATGGATTCACATTAAACTGGATACATATGGAGAGAAAGAAGAAAATTTTGGTCTTATACCCGAACAGAAATACATACACACTTAAGTTAGTAGCAGCTTCTGCTACGACTTTGGTAGTTTCTTCAACAAAATCATCAATAGTTAATGCATGATTATCAGGTATAGAACAGAGTGTTGTCATTGACATTTTCTCCAAAGTGCCATCAATCTGACATTCCAAGAGATCTGTCACTCGTTTCACAAGTACCTTGAATCTATCAACAGCTTCTTTTGATGTCTTGATGTCTGAAAATTCAATGTAAGCAATTAATACTAATTTCCTTTTATTAATTTACATTTAATGTTTAGTGAAAATACTTTATTAATAGAAATCCATTGAAGATTGTGGTAAATAGAGTACTTAACAGTTTCTAGTTAGCCTGCTATCACTAACATCATTCAAGTACATTAACCCTTGCAGGTCATAGTTAGTTTTAGTTTACTAATGTGGAAAATGGGAGCACTATGAGGTTAACTTGTATATTATTAGCTTTCAGTACTGAAATCTGTTCAAGAGTGCACAATAACTATAGACAGTATGTTTGCTGCCTACTGAGCGAGGTCAAATACTACAGTACAGCTAAAAGTTCATTATACTTACATCGCAAATGCAACCCAAAATTTCACTGACACATATTTGGACTTAATATATGAAAAAAAAACTGCAATATATAAAAGAGAAATAAAGAAACAAACTGGTTGAATAAATAAAGAATTTGACCTGAAACTCAAGAGCCTGGAGCTGAAACCTATTGCAAGCTTATTCCGGGCAGTTAGGTAGTACATTTAATTATACATAAAGTGGTTCATGTAGAGGCACATGGCCTAGTGGTTAGAACAGTGGACTCATGGTCGAGGGATTGCAGGTTCGAATCTCAGACCGAGCAATGTGTGTGTTTATGAGCGAAACACCTAAACTCCTTGCGGCTCCAACAGAAGGTAATGGCGAACCTCTGCTGAGTCTTTCGCCACAACTTTCTCTCACTCTTTCCTCCTGCATCTTGCAGCTCACCTGCGATAGACTGGTGTCCCATCCGGGTGGGGAACCTATATGCCAAAGAAACCAGGAAACCGGCCCTTATGAGAAGGAACAAAGTGGTTCACATGGTTTTTCAGATGATTACTAAATTATCTTGTAATATTACCAAAGATAAGGTGGTGAGCTGGCAGAATTGTTAGCATGCCAGTATTACATTCTGAGTTCAAATTCTGTCGAGGTCGACTTTGCTTTTCATCCTTTCAGGGTCAATAAATTAAGTGCCAGTTGTGTACTGGAGTTGATCTAATTGATTGGTTCCCTCCCCAAAGATTTTGAGCCTTGTGCCTAGAGTAGAAAAGAATATAACCTCAGACAGTCCTTCCAACTTTATATTCTGACTTTAAATGCTACCAAGGTCGACTTTGCCTTTTATCCTTTCAGGGTTGATAAATAAGCGCCAGTTGAGCACTGAGGTGAAAGTAATCAACTTATCCATGCCTCTCTCTAAACTGCTGACTCTGTGCCAAAATCTGAAACCACTATCACCTCAGATAGTGTTGGACTCTTACACAGAGCAATATCTATTATTTAATGCAATAAAACTAGGGCTAATCCCACCCTGTAAAAGCTTATTAGAACTTAGAAAATATTTACTTTGGCAACATTTAAAATATGGACTTGATGTTAATTCTATTACCTCTGCCTTATTGAAGGCAGATGTAGTGTTTTCAGTCGTTTTTGTTTGTCTGTTTATTTGACCCTGGACAAGATATCTCAAGAACCACCAGATGGATGCAGGTGAAACTTTCAGGGATGTTTGGCCTCATGACTGGCATGAACTGATTAGATTTGGAATTGATCCAGTCCTGGCAACGATTTTGGATTGTTTTCCCTGTTTTTATACTTAATTTTTGAGAGCAACCAGGTTCATTTTTAGTATTCTCATTTGTGAGAGTAGTTGAGTTTATTTTCGATATTCTCATTTTAAAAATCATCTCCGGCTAATCGTTGAGAGAACATTGGTGTTGCCTTGGCAGAGGTTTGTGCTCTACAAGTGCTCTTGTTATTATTATAGAAGAAAGTTATTATAATAGAATGTTCTATTATTATAGAAAAATGTTATTATTATAGAAGAATGATAAATATAGACATCCATTCCAAGGGTTCATATAGTCAGAATATAGTGAAAGAGGGTTATGTTAAGGAAATAAGTAATATAATTTTCTTGAGTCAATTAATTGTAAAAAACACAATAACAAGAGAAATTACTCACTTTCAATAGACAGTGAACTGGAAAATTATTCTAACTATCCTACAAAGAAACCTAATGAAATACTTGCTATAGGACTTGTCTCATCTCCTGTAACATTTGTATATGAAGTGTTATCAGGAAGGATCTAGTTTACTCATGCTGTGATTATGTTGTTCAGCAGAAATGTATCCACAGTGGCGAGTTGGTAGAAACGTTAGCACACCAGGCGAAATGCTTAGTGGTATTTCGGCTGCCACTATGTTCTGAGTTCAAATTCCACCGAGGTCTACTTTGCCTTTCATCCTTTCGGGGTCGATTAAATAAGTACCAATTACACACTGGGGACGATACAATCGACTTAAACTGCTTGTCTGTCCTTGTTTATCCACTCTGTGTGTAGCCCCTTGTGGGCAATAAAGAAATAAGAAATGTATCCACAGCTGTCTATTATTGGTAGCCACCCTACTATTCAGTAAAGTAAAAGGGGTAAAGACCCCCTTCAGTTGTGAATGACCATGGGATTACACCTACAAAGTTCTCCTCTGAGGTACAATACCAGGTAAGGTTGTTTATGGAAGACCAGCAGTCACCTGTGCATACCAGACACCCTCTCTCCACACCACCAATGTTATTCAGGGAAGAGGCAAAGGCTGATACAACTTGGCACCTGTGATGTCCTAACTCATTTCTATAGCTGAGTGAACTGGAGCAACATGAAATAAAGTGCCTTGCTCCAGAACAACACATAGCCCAGTCTGGGAATCGAACTGACTACCTCATGATTGTGAGTCTGATGCTCTAACCACTGAGCCATGCACCTTCAGTACTACGTTTTACCCTTTTGTTTTTTACTATTCAGCAGGTTGGCTACAAATAGGCAGAGTAGAAAATATTGTGTTCTATTATTATACAAAGTTTTTCTGCAATTACCGTTACTATTACAAGTGACAAATCTGAACTAATATGTCTATATCAAATTTGAATGAAGCTCAGAAAGTCTTGTTATGAAGAACCTTAAAAAGTTTTGCAAGGATTTTCATGAACATTCTTTGGTCAACACAAGTTTTTTGAGTGGCATATGTATTTCAAGTCTGGCCAAACATTGAGTTAACATAATGAGCATTCAAACGACCAGTTGCAAGAAAAACACCAGAAAATATGCGTAAAATTCATGAACTAATCCATGACGATCATCTCCAACCAGTCCGTCAATTCTCTTACCTGATTGAAATTAGTTATGGAGACAAACTGGAGGTTCTCGTAGAAAACCTAAACATGGATCTTAATTGCTAAATAGTCTATCAATTCACACCCACCATATTAGCCAGATCCATTCCCCTGTAACTTTGTCATGTTTATCAAAATGAAACTGAAGCTGAAGTAGCACTGCTTCAAGATGGTAGATAAAATTCACATGGAATCACAGGCTTTATTGGATAGCCCTTAGGAAGAAGTCTTTTGTGAGACATTTGAGGCATGGAAGATGAGCTGGATTGCTAAGTAAGGACTATTTCAAAGGGCCTGGAGTTCAAATATAATGGCATGGAATATATTATTTACTAGAGTAACATGTCTATTTTTCGTTTTTTACATCTAATCTGGATACTTTATAATAAATCTCTGTCTAATTGCATAGAAATTTGTATATAATGAAAGTGGATGATATGTACTGAATATAAAAATAAATATCTTGATAGTAAATGGTAGATAACACAGTAATTAAGAAATTATAGCTAAATTTAAAATAAATAAACTGAATGAATCAATAACTCATTAAAACAATAACTGCACATAAAGATATTCTTAATTGCAATGATAGTTTTATCATAGTTACAACAAATGAATAGCTAGTTGAATCACCATCAACAAATTCATTAAGCTTAATAAGTATACTTTTATCAAGGGACAAAAATATATTTTATTGAGGAAGCTTATAATAAATGGTATAAAATGTATAAATACAAATAAATATGATTCTCCCAAAGTGGTTTGCTTGCAAAACACATTAGAAATTTACATGATATTCTGAAACAATAGAACTATAGTTTTTGGGAGTGTTTTATGAAGTTAAATATTAAAAAGCTATATTAGAATTCTGAGACACTATGACCACTACAACTTTTTTGATAATCTCTCATGGGGATGCTAGCCAAATAAGAATTACCTAATAAATGCAAATAATATTTCCTTCTTCTAGAACAACTGCAAATCCTTTACAAATTTCAAGCAAGCTGAAGTTCTTGTTTTATATATTACAATCAACAAAAAAAAAAAAGAAAAAAAAAAAAAAGAAACTGCCAATCAAACAAACAAACCTTCATTTAAAACTACAGCAAATAACTTAATTTGTGTATTTCAAATCAAATCTTAACTGTTTTAAGAGTTTGGTTTATCAATTTTTAATGGTATAAACAGTTATAATTATGTCATAATTGACTGAAAGTCAGACACTTTGATTTTGATTAGTCTCTTAGATTTCTGATAGAATTTATTTAACTGTTCATTCTCATGGAATGAGAAATGCAACTGAATAAGTTGTTTGGACAAGTGACAGACTATTTAGTTATAGACTCTCTGTAAACTTAGTTATGAAATAGGTATTAAGTTGAGGTACATTCCATCACTGGATGCATTAGAGGTATTATGTATCTAACAAATATTTCAATAGCTAATCCTAAATTCTGTCATGGCCACACATATTTTCTTCAAGATGGAGAAATGTTTATCAATCAGTTAACATGTTGGGATAAGCTGCAATTCTTCCCACTTTCTGTACAGTGATTCTCATAAACAAAATCTAAATTATTTAGAAACAGATTCCTTCCTCTCATTAATCTTGTCATGCTCTACAGAAGGTATGTACTAACTGGACTACATAGTGAAAGTAATTGGGTTCCCCAGGGAATAAGAAAAAATAGATACTAGAAATATATCAGTAGTTTATTAAATTGTCTCTCTCTCTACCATACCTTTGTAGTTAAAATAATTGGTTTACTTTAAAATATCAGATTTTTCTTTCATAAAATTAACAATAATCAAACCTTTTAGTTTCAACTAAACTATTTATTAAACTAGAATTACTCACATGTGTCAATATTAATAGATGTCCAAGTCAGGGACTTCATACCCGGCTCAAAACTATCATATATGTCAGAATAGTATGGGCCCATCACTGGTATCAGCAAGGATGGAATCTTTGCTTTGATATGTTTGAATTCATTAAGCACATCTTGAAACCTTCAAACAAAAAGTGAAAGGAAGATGATGTTAATAAATTATTGAGATGAAGGAACAAGCATAGGAAAATATCCAGAAATAAAAAGGTTTTACACAAAATGTATTATTTTTCTATTATTATAAATTTCTACAAAGTATCACAGATTAATGGTAAACTTTTGATAAATCAAGTCTGCAGTATGGTTTCTTATCTACCTACGAGTTTGACCATGATTTAACATCTTTCCTGACATGTGATACAAAAAATGAATTATTTGGTAAAAGAAACAGATATGTGTAGTTAATTCAGAGACACCTGAATGAAAATAACTAATAACATCTTTGGTAAACATTCAACATAAAAATCAATGAGTTGTTTTATCCTGTTCACCAACACTTCACTCAGAGATACTGAGATGATCAAAATTCTGATCATCTCAGTTTGAAGAAAAGGAATAATTTTGGGTCAATGGGTAAACTCCTTGTTACTCTTTACTCTTTTACTCTTTTACTTGTTTCAGTCATTTGACTGCGGCCATGCTGGAGCACCGCCTTTAATCGAGCAACTCGACCCCAGGACTTATTCTTTGTAAGCCCAGTACTTATTCTATTGATCTCTTTTGCCGAACCGCTAAGTAACGGGGACATAAACACACCAGCATCGGTTGTCAAGCAATGCTAGGGGACAAACACAGACACACAAACACACACACGCATATATATATATATACATATATACGATGGGCTTCTTTCAGTTTCCGTCTACCAAATCCACTCACAAGGCTTTGGTCGGCCCGAGGCTATAATAGAAGACACTTGCCCAAGGTGCCACGCAGTGGGACTGAACCCGGAACCATGTGGTTGGTAGACAAGCTACTTACCACACAGCCACTCCTGCCACAGCCACTCCTGCCACAGCCACTCCTGCCACAGCCACTCCTGTTGTATAATTCATCTGTTAACATCACACAAGCAGCAATTCCACTCCTTTATAGAATTGTATAATACAATATAAGAAAAATATTTCCAAGTTATTATTCTCTTTACTTGTTTCAGTCATTTGACTGTGGCCATGCTGGAGTACCGACTTTAGTCAAGCAAATCAACCCCAGGACTTATTCTTTGTAAGCCTAATACTTATTCTATCAGTCTCTTTGCCGAACCGCAAAGTTACGGGGACATAAACACACCAGCATCGGTTGTCAAGCAATGGGGAGGGGGGACAAACACACAGACACACAACATATATATATATATATATATATATATATATATATATTATATATATATATATATGTATAATTATACATATATACGACGGGCTTCTTTCAGTTTCTGTCTACCAAATCCACTCACAAGGCTTTGGTCGGCCCAAGGCTATAGTAGAAGACACTTGCCCAAGGCGCCATGCAATGGGACTGAACCCGGAACCATGTGGTTGGTAATCAAGCTACTTACCACACAGCCACTCCTGCGCTTATTATTAAGTGACTAATATTCATATTTTCCTTTAATTTTACTTTTTGTTGGTAAGTAAAGATGATATATAAAATCTCTGAGCAAGAGATAAACAGTAACAGTACGGAATCGTAAAATATATTTGCCAACTAAATGTGGTATCTTGTAGAGGGCTGTGTCATTGGCCAGCTGGAGGAGATGTCTCCCTGGGGACAGTAGCCCCATCCTCTGTAGGACCGCCACATTTAGTTGGCAAATATGTTTTTTGATTCCATACTGTTACTGTTTATTTCTCACTCAGAGATTTAATATAACTTATCTCTCTCTTTTACAACATCAGCAACAGTGTGTCGCTAGAAAAAGGAAACAGTATTTTGCAAGTGGAATGAGTTCTTCATCACTAGCCAGTGATTAACACAGACTGAAGATGGGTAACCACCCAGAAACTCGGGTCTGTGTGTATCACATAAGGCTCAAGATGGGAGCAATGACCTCCCTTGCAAATACTAACTGGACACAGATTGTTTGTCGTTGGCCAGCTGAAGGAGATGTCTTCCTGGAGCTAAAAACAACAGTAGCACCATCCTCTATAGGACCGCCACATTTAGTAGGGAAATATAGTTTACAAAAGATAATATAGAAAATGAAGTAAATATATATATATGTATTGCTTTAAATCAGTTAAAATGTTTTGAGTAATTTTAAAAAGAAAAGTTAGTATCATCTTGTTTCTACTCCAGATTGGTAGAAATCCCTTCATAGTACAGATATTACTATTTTCCCACCAAATTTTGTATTCTTTCATCCGCTATTCTCTCTCTCTCTCTCTCTCTTTCTCTCTCTCTCTCTCTCTCTCTCTCTCTCTCTCTCTTTATTATCAGAATTGTTTTAATATATTTATAACTTCGAATATTACTTTCATTTCATGCACCACTTTGCCTCTTGTCAAAGAAGCAGTCTTTCAACAACTTCATTGCTAAATTGTAAAGAATTCTGATGGAACAATCTTATATAATTATCATATATTCTATCCAACAGAAATTGCCAAAGAAGTTATTATCTCTAGCTGCCGCAATTTCTCATGATTTAAATTGCTAATATTCTTGAATATGATATACTTGTAATAGCATCTCAAGTCTTCTACATATAAACTCTCAAATTTTGTTTTGTTTGTCTGCTATTTCTTATTTCAACAAGTTAATTGTTATCTTGCTAGGACACTGCCATAAATACTTCTTCCATTTTCATTTTGTGTTTGGAATTTCTTGTTTCTTTGTTATGGTGTAGGGTTATCTAGGATCTTGTGCAGTAGAATATCCAAGCACTGTTTGAGTTTATTGATATGTACCCAATGTAGATTCCTTATATTTTGATGTTATTGTAATATTTGGAATGGAGAAAGTGAACCCTTGGCACTGAAATGATGCTCAATTTAGAATCAGCCATTTCAGTGACCAAATCTGGTACCTGTCCCTCTAGGAACTTCCTGTTATGAATTAGTTCATATTTTCCTGTTTTTTATTATTATTCCAGAGAATATAGCCTAAACTATTTAATATTTCCCAGTAGTTCAGTTGCTTCATAAAAAAAATCTTTGTAGAACTATTTTCCAATTTAGTAGAAAGATTGATATATAACTGAAGTGACCCAGAAGTTTTATCCACAAGACCACCATAACTTTTTTGTTGGATTTCACAAAATATTCTCCAACTCCATCTTGCCAGATGTCTGCACATTGTTTCCAACTTAACAACAGGCTTGAAATTACATGTTTGAATTCTCATCATAATTTCCAGGTCTTGCACAGGTTCAGACTCTGGGATTACAACTCTGTTGGCTTTTGCTACCCATATTCTTGTGTGTTCAATGTTTCAGAGTATTAAAACATTTCAGCATTGAATCTGTGTCTTAGTTCATCTGTGTTATAGCATTAAATTATTTTCATAGCTCATAATTTTCATGACTATGCAAAAATATCAATCTATTTCAACAGAACAACAAAGATTTTGCTGTTCTAAATTAGCTTCATCTATAATATCTACTTAAATATAACTCATCTGACAAAGCAAAGATTGAATACTTAACCAAGTTTGCATGATTTTGGCGTTTAAATGTCTGCATAACTTTTAAGCAATTTTTATGCTGATTTCTGCTCTGTTATTAGTTTTTCTCCATCAGATCTAGTTTTTCTGTAATAAAACTTTGTATTATGGTATCAGAGAATCAAATGACAGTGATTATCTGATTTAGGTTGCACAACAAAATAGATTGCTATAAATCAATGCTGACCAAATATTAGTAAAAGTAAAATAGCAGCCAATATAAGTTTATTAAACAGTTTTTGGCAACTCTGACACATGACGTAACCTTGAAAAGTTGTGTACACAATTGCTAACTGATGCTTTACTGTTGTAATTAATTGTTCCAGAGGTTAGTTCTTGGTGATATTTACTTATAAACTCCACTTAAAATGAATACATATAGATGTAAGTATGTGAACAATCCAGGCATATTCTGCTACATTTGTGGCAAATATATTCTCATTAATCAGATACAAAATATAAATGATCTTGTAAAAGAATCTATACTTCGCTTATTTTGGTGTTAAACTCGGTGATGAAGACAAACCTTGGGCTCCACACAAGGTATGTCACATTTGTGTGGAAGGGATGAGACTCTGGGAAGCTGATAAGAAAAATGAAATGCCCTTCGGAATACCAATGGTGTGGCGAGAGCCAAGTAACGTTACTTCAGAGAGTGATGAAGAAGACAAATGTGAAGAAGGTGATGACTACACTCTTGACAAAATCGAAAGTCCACAGTTATTTACACAGGAAGAGCTCAACGATTTGGTTTAAAGACGTGAATCTACCAAAGGATGCAGTGGAACTTCTTCGTTTTAGGCTAAAAATGAAAAAGCTTTCGTTAACGGGAACCTTCTCTTGGTACCATCTCAAGGGAACACAAGGTGTTACCATTCTTTGCTGAGGATGAATCGGTGGTGTTTTGCTATGCTATTCCAAACCTGCTAAGCTATTTTGAGATCAAGAGCAATCCCTCAGAATGGACGCTATTAATTGATTCCTCCAAAAGGAGTTTGAAGGCTGTCTTGCTACACAATGGAAATAAGTAATCATCCATTCCAGTGGCACATTCTGTACAACTTAAGGAGACATGAAAATGTAAAAGAACTTTTGTTAAATATAAAGTATGCAGAATACCACTGACAAGTGTGTGGAGATTTTGAAATTATAGGCATGCTTTTAGACCAGTAGGTAGGCTCCACAAAAATGCCATGTTTCTTATGTGAATGGGACAGCAGAGCTAAAGAAGAGCCCTGGATGGTTAAAAACTGACCACAAAGGAGAAGTTTATCACGTGGATCCAAAAACATTCTGCCCGAGTCCTTGATTGAACTTACAAAAGTACTACTACCACCTTTGTACATCAAGCTGGGTTTGATGAAACAGTTTCTTAAATCTTTGTCTGCAGATGGACCATGTTTGCAGTATCTTTCAAAAAAATTCCCAAATATAACCAGTGAGAAAATTCAAGCAGGAGTTTGTCTAGATTATGAGAAATCCCTGAATGAATCTCAAAAATAAGCATGGGTGAGCTTCAAGTGTGTTGCCAAGAATCTTTTGGGAAACAGTAAGTGCTCAAATTACAAAGTCATAGCTGATACCAAGTTGCAAAACTTCAAAAAGCTTGGGTGCAACATGAATGTTTAACTGCACTTTCTTCACTCACATCTTGACTATTTCCCAGAGTACCTTGGCAATGTAAGTGAAGAGCATGGTGAGAGATTTCACCTGGACATTAAAGAAATGGAGCAGAGGTATCAGTTGGGTAGAATGTAAACATGATGGAGGATTACTGCTGGACCCTAAAGAGAGATTGCAAGCAACTACCAAAATCTGGAAGGAAATCAAAGAAAAAGAAGTTTGAAAAGGAGTAAAATTACTTTAAAGCCATGGTAAGTGCATTAAAAATATATATCTAGTCAATATGTAGACCTACATACTATTCATATCCTTTTTATTATTGTTCTTAATTTCATCACACCTTTATCTAAAAGTCTGCCACAAAAAGGAATGAATGACAAGAAAAATCATCATATCTTTGGCAGCCATTTGTGCAAAATCTGTACATGATCGGTAAAATCTAAAAACATATTTGAAATCAGCATTAGAAAAATGGTTCAGGATCACCTATAAGCAGACAATCATCATTTATTTCATTTAAAAAAGCAGACTTGTGTAATCATCTAGTTATTAAATTACTATGAATAACACTATGAAATACAAAACATTTAATTAGTCTATACATCCACATACAGAAACAAGAGATTTTCTATGGCTTCTGTATAGAATATATTAATTTATCATTTTTATTACAGAGAGAGGAGTCTTTAATCATGCATATTTTGACATATCTAGCATAATACAAATTATTTTCATCTGCTCAATTTGCTCAAATTTTGCAAAGCAATACTTGCTTAGAGCAATCATTCTTTTACAACAAAATGGTAAACTAGGTAAAAGAGAGCTAATGTTTTTTTTATGCAACATGACACAGTGCTAATAATGTGATGACTTGTCTTGTTGTATCTTCCATACACAAAGTTTGGTAAATTAAATGAAAAACAAAAGTACTGTGATACAGAATTAAAAAATGAAAATAGATTATTAAAAACACCGACTGCTGCTAGTGCATGTTTTATAACTTCCTGCTTCTATAACAAATCAAAAAGTAATTGAATAATGAGATAATTTCCCCCCAAAAAAATTATCCTGACAGACACTAATAAAAACAAGTAATTTGTTTATTGAATTTGAAATTTTTTCTTTTAACTATGTTGCTCTGCATTTTTGTGTTAAGAAAGAACTGACTCAGTTGATAGGACATTAACTGAAATCTTAATGGTGCATACCATTTGGGGCTCGAAAAGGTATGGTTCATGTCAACAAATGGAGTTTACCTAGTTGTAAATTGGTTCAATCATCATCATCATCATCATCATTTAGCATCCGCTTTCCACGCTAGCATGGGTTGGACGGTTCAACTGGGGTCTGGGAAGCCAGAAGGCTGCACCAGGCCCAGTCTGATCTGGCAATGTTTCTACAGCTGGATGCCCTTCCTAACGCCAACCACTCCGTGAATGTAGTGGATGCTTTTTACATGCCACCAGCACAGGTGTCAGATGGGGCTAGCAAACGGCTACGGTCGGATGGTGCTTTTTACGTGCCACTGGCACGGGGGCCAGGCAAGGCTGGCAGCAGCCACGATCGGATGGTGTTTTTTACATGCCACCAGCATGGGGGCCAGAAATAAAATAAGTCATAGGATTCATAAATACTTAATGAATATTTCATAATTATGGGGTGGTCAGATTAAATTATTCTTGCGTTTGAAGAATAATTGAAATGTGTACCAGTTTTCCCATCCTTGAATCATTTCATGTGGAAGAAATCTTTAGTAAGGCTTCTTCAACTTAACAAAACAAGATACTTTTCTGACACAGATACTTTAGATTATTGTGATAAGCAATTCACACAGGATAGAAGACATTCATAAAACTCTTATACAGGCACATAGCTCTGCTGTACTGACATAAACAAAAGGTAAACATATACTTAAAAGCAATCCTTAAATTTCTTTTTAATAAAATCTTAATATTTCTATAATATTCCTTTAATTTTTTCATTTAATACAAAGGAATATTTTGTTTCTTTCTAGTAATGCACCTTATAATAAAATCAGAAAGAGGTACAGGGTGATGAGATTTTCTTGCATTTCTCATTAGCGTTTGTGGTTTAAGAAGTGTGAAATAGTTTCAGCAAGAAATTAAGAGCATTTTATGAATTGGCTTTTCAAATATTTATTTATTTCAAATATTTATTCAAATATCTATTTAAAAATAACTAAATGAACTGCAATACATCACAATAATTATTGAAGTAATGATACACAAACTTACAAAGCAAGCTTTCTCTGTACTCATAAACCAAGAACTCATTCAAAACTAAAGTTAACAGACACTATAGGCATAGGAGTGGCTGTGTGGTAAGTAGCCTACTTACAAACCACATGGTTCCGGGTTCAGTCCCACTGCATGGCACCTTGGGCAAGTGTCTTCTACTATAGCCTCAGGCCAACCAAAGCCTTGTGAGTGGATTTGGTAGACAGAAACTGAAAGAAGACTGTAGTATATATATATATGTGTGTGTGTGCATGTGTGTGTGTGTGTGTGTGTGTGTGTGTGTGTATGTATATGTTTGTCCCCCCAATATCACTTGACAACCAATGCTGGTGAGTTTACGTCCCTGTAACTTAGCAGTTCGGCAAAAGAGTACTAGGCTTACAAAGAATAAGTCCTGGGGTCAATTTGGTTGACTAAAGGCGGTGATCCAGCATGGCCACAGTCAAATGACTGAAACAAGTAAAAGAGTAAAAGAGACACTGGATAAACAAGAAATTTTAAACACTCATCAAATAAACTTAAATATCTAAGTAGTTCAAGCTAAGGAGACTAATAGATATAAAAAATTACATACCAAGGTAACAGGATTTTGAGTGAACTTTCCTTGGCAACCATATCTTTGGCCTTCCCTGGAGCATCAAGTCCTAAGTACATGATCCATTTTGTTTCCAGTATAGCATCAAAAATTTGTATATCAAAATTTACAAACAGTTCATCATTTGCAGGAGCATACATTAGAAGTGGAATATGTAGATTTCTTTTAATACTCACCACAGCTTTATACCAACTGTGATAATAGCAAAGCTTAAAAAGAAGACATAAATAATCATGTATTTAAAGTAAAATGGGACCATCTAAGGATGCTAGTATTCTTAATATAATATATAATGAAATTATTGTATACAGTGCTCAGGTGCACCACAACTTGTCAAAAGTACATATAAAGCATATGCAGTAATGTACAAATGTCTGGAAAGTGAAGAGTGTATGAGTCAGATACATGCTTGCATGTGTATGGAGGGGAGAAAATCAGGTATAGTGTTGGCAAATCTCAGGAAGCATGGAAGTTTTGAAGGATGCAGGGCTCCGACAACTAATAACTGATGCCGGCAGTTTGTTCCATGCTTCAGCAACTTTTAGTGTGAAAAAATGTTTCCGAAAGTCATGGGAGCTGTGTTGTTTTCTGACTTTGTAAACATGTCCACGAGTGTTATACAGATGGAGTTTGAAAAGGTGCTCAGAATTATTGTTTGTAAGATGGCTAATAATTTTATGGGTGTCTTCCAAGTCAGCTACCAGACATCGGAGTTTCAATGTGTCCATGCCCAGGGAAGTAAGGCATTCAGAATATGGCAAATGCCTGATGGAGGGTATTCTCCTAGTTGCACATTGCTGAACAGCTTCCAGATGATTAATATCCTGGGCAAGATAGGGGTTCCAGACTGGTGATGCAAATTCCAGATGAGGTCGCACCATAGCTATACAAAGCCGCAGATAGATAGCCGTACGGCGGCTCACAAAGGACTTGGTGAGTGATGCCAAGACACCCTCAGCCTTCTTGGCAATTCCATGCAATATCTTTGCATGGAATAGAAATAGTGCCAAATGATGAGTTTTCAGAAATGTTAACAAAAGAACCGTACACAGTTATAATAGAATTAAGTCCTTTGGTTTCTTTCCTTTGTGATCACTTCTATGTTTTATGTTTGATCTGCATATATATTATGTTGCTTTGCATTTGGCAATTTATATATTTTGTAGTAATGTATCAAGATATTTTTGTCAATTTAGTATTTATGACTACATAAATTAATGAATCATTAACACCATCAGCATTTTAATATATTTTGAAGATGCAGAAAGAATAAAACAATAACATCACTAAAATTACATCTTATTTCGACATAAATGTTCTCCTTTTTATTTTTATTTTTGCTGAACACTACTCATTAGACATATTTCTCGTTAACTCACCTCATAAGTCTGCAAACATTTTGTTAACTTTCTGTAATTAGCCATTATCCTCTGTCCATCCGGGTGCTAAAAATATAAAGAGTACAACGAAACAAGCTCTGAATATCAACATATCTATACATATAAAGCTGAAGTTGTCTGTGTATGGCAGGTTTGGTAGCCTTCAGCTAACACTATCTCCTCCGAGACCCTGCAGCACAAGTTGACCAAAATTGAGAGTATGATAGAAGAAAGCTTGCTCTTCCTTCCATAGAAGAAACAATTCAAATCAGACAATGTTAACACCAAAAATTATTTACATCAAAAAGGTGCTTTTTTTTCTATGCAAATCCCTATTTTTTACGATTTTTTGACTGCTATGTCGCCATTTTTCGGTGTATTTCAACCAGAAAAATGTTCACTTAAAGAGAATAACAAGCTACATATTGCAAAATTTTTACTTTTCAAAAATTCCAAACAAACCCGAGCAACGCCGGGCGATACCGCTAGTTAATGCTTATAAAATTGTTATGAAGTTTTTCAAACATTTTGTTAGGTTTCTGATTAGATTTATAATTTTTGTTTTTGAATCAGACTTGAAATGTATAGCAAAAATAAAAAATTATGTGTTTCCCAGTGTATTTTTAAATATTGTAAATATTTATGCTGATTCATGCTCATTTGAATTTTCTAGATAACTGAAGGTATGCTCTACTTCTCCAATCCCAAAACCTACTATAAATTTCACCAACGTCTTATATCCCAAGAATTTTTCCATTTAGTTATCTAACTTCTTCATACACATTTTCTTCTAAATTACATTATAATCTGTTCTAGGAGATTACATATCTCACAAGCAGATAAACAGCTTATTTACTTGTATTCATTCTTTAATGTAGCTAATGTCTTCAGCTGAGGACTTGTCTATGAATATTACTTGACATTTAATACCTTTCTAATCCCTTCAATATTTATTTTCACTTCCTTTAAATAATATGTAATTGTCACAAAGATAATGTATTTGACTAATGGATTATGCGTTTATGGAATAATGTTTCACAATCAGAAGAAAATGGTACAAGTTATCAAAGTTACTCTGATAATAAAAGAAAAGTGATTTATTAATAATGGAAACTGAAAATCCAAAGCTTTGCCAAACATT
The DNA here is from genome assembly GCF_006345805.1 of Octopus sinensis. Lineage (NCBI taxonomy): Eukaryota > Metazoa > Mollusca > Cephalopoda > Octopoda > Octopodidae > Octopus > Octopus sinensis. The sequence continues at coordinate 64,768,694 of NC_043005.1, forward strand.
AAAAGCAAATCAGACAAATTATTATATGCAGTTATGATGTGTACCAGAGTATGTGTGTGTGTGTATATATATATATATATATATATATATATGGGCCGTGACTGCTGAGGATATGCGTAAGCTCGCTAGAAATGAAGCCAGTATGCTCCGATGGATGTGTAATGCCGGTACTCACACTCGGCAGAGTGTAAGTACCTTGAGAGAAAAGCTGGACTAAGAAGCATCAGTTGTGGTGTGCAAGAGAGACGTTTGCGCTGATATGGTCATGTGGCGAGAATGGATGAAGATAGTTGTGTGAAAAAGTGCCACACCCTAGCGGTTGAGGGAACCTGTGGAAGAGGCAGACCCAGGAAAACCTGGGACGAGGTGGTGAAGCATGACCTTCGAACTTTAGGTCTCACTGAGGAAATGACTAGAGACCGAGACCTCTGGAAGTGTGCTGTGCGCGAGAAGACCCGGCAGGACAAGTGAGTCCACAACCCGTGGCCTTCTACATGGGATGGAGCCAGCCTACGTATGCATACCTTCCCTTCTTGGGACACAAAACTCTACTTCTGAAGACGTGTTGAGGCAAGTGAGGATCAGAATCGAAATCGATGAATGGAAATTGCGGATGTGCTACCAGTGCCGGTGGCATGTCGAAACTCTGCTTGTGAAGACCCATTGAGGCAAGTGAGGATCAGAATCAAAATCGATCAATGGAAATCGATCAATGGAAATTACAGATGTGTTACCAGTGCCGGTGGCATGTAAGAGAACTTTCCGTTTCGCGACCGTTGCCAGCACCGCCCCGTTTCGTGTCCATTGCCAGCCTCGCCTGGCCCTCGTGCCGGTGGCACATAAAAAGCACCATCCGTTCGTGGCCGTTTGCCAGCTCTGTCTGGCACCAGTGCGGGTGGCACGTAAAAAGCACCCACTACACTCGCGGAGTGGTTGGCGTTAGGAAGGGCATCCAGCCATAGAAACACTGCCAGATTTGACTGGCCTGATGAAGCCTTCTGGCTTCACAGACCCCAGTAGAACCGTCCAACCCATGCTAGCATGGAAAATGGACGCTAAATGATGATGATGATGATGATGATATATATATATATATATATATTATATATATATATATAATATATATATATAAATATATATAAATATATATATATAAATATATATAAATATATATATAATATATATATATATATATATATATATATGCATTATATGTAGAAAAAGACAGGAAACTGCTATGGTTAGTTGCTATGACAATAAGAATTACTGCCTGCAAAGATATGCATTTAACTGTTGCACAAATTGGAAAAGTAAAATATCAAAGCAGATATTGGAATACCATGCAATTCTTGGATGCATGGAACCCTGTCAAATTGTCCATCTTGGAAGAAGGATATTTAAAGATGATGATGATGTCAGTGAGAAAAATATAAATAAGATTAGGATGTCTATAATATAATCCTAAAATTATTAACATAAAAAACAAAACTCTGTTGATAATTCTGGAATACATGACAAACTATAAGTTTGGTCATCATTATTATCATTTAATGTCTGCTTTCCATGCTAGCATGGGTTGGATAATTTGACTGAACTCTGGCTGCACCAGGCTCCAATCTTGATCTGGCAGAGTTTCTACAGCTGGATGCCCTTCCTAACGCCAACCACTCCAAGAGTGTAGTGGGTGCTTTTACGTGCCACCGACACGAAGGCCAGTCAGATGGTACTGGCAATGGCCACGTGTAAATGGTGTTTTTCACGTGCCACCTAAACAGGAACCAGTCCAGCGGCACTCGCAATGACCTCGCTTAAATGCTTTTTCACATGCCACCAGCACAAGTGCCAGTAAGGCGATGCTGGTAACGATCATGCTCAAATGGTGCTTTTTACATGCCACCAGCAAGGAAGCCAGTTAGCTGCTCTGGCAACAATCACGCTTGGATGGTGATCTTAGCACTACACTAGCACGGATGCCAGTCATCAAATTTGATTTCAATTTCGATTTTGTGTCCAAAATTTTGTGTTCAAATTCAGTAACCATAATTCAGTAATTGTTCTGACCTCATATTTTCTTACAACCTTAGTCCAGAAACTCATTTTCAATAAGACACATTGTCCAGTAAAATAGAAATTTTTTGATCTTATAAATGATGAAAGTAAATAACAATTCAGTCATATTATGATGATATCAGGATATATGTTGGAAGAAACGTTAGCACGCCAGGCAAAATTCTTAGCAGTATTTCATCTGCCATTACGTTCTGAGTTCAAATTCCGCCGAGGTCGACTTTGCCTTTCATCCTTTTGGGGTCGATAAATTAAGCACCAGTTATGCACTGGGGTTGATGTAATCGACTTAATCCCTTTGTCTTTCCTTGTTTGTCCCCTCTATGTTTAACCCCTTATGGGTAACAAAGAAATAGGATATATGTTGCCATGACAACATTTTTATTTTTAATATGGTGACATACTTTTTGAATAGGCGCAGGAGTGGCTGTGTGGTAAGTAGCTTGCTAACAAACTACATGGTTCCGGGTTCAGTCCCACTGCGTGGCATCTTGGGCAAGTGTCTTCTGCTATAGCCCCGAGCCGACCAATGCCTTGTGAGTGGATTTGGTAGACGGAAATTGAAAGAAGCCTGTCGTATATATGTATATGTATATATATATGTATGTGTGTGTTTGTGTGTCTGTGTTTGTCCCCCTAGCATTGCTTGATAACCGATGCTGGTGTGTTTACGTCCCCGTCACTTAGCGGTTCGGCAAAAGAGACCGATAGAATAAGTACTGGGCTTACAAAGAATAAGTCCCGGGGTCGATTTGCTCGACTAAAGGCGGTGCTCCAGCATGGCCACAGTCAAATGACTGAAACAAGTAAAAGAGTAAAAGAGTAAAGAGTATACTCCAAACTTAATTTTAAAACCGAATGTTATCCATATACAACTCTATGTTGTACTTATTAGGTATGCTGATTGTTAAGACAGCCCTGCTAGAGATTGTCACAAACTACAACTAATTACCAATACATGCTTAGTTGTTACCATCAGGCACTCTGTACTTCCATCTACTTCTGTAACAGATAGATTAGATTCCCTTCGAAGCAATCAGATGCACATGTACAGTGTTCATAAGCTTTCATTGCCACAAGATTATGGTTTGCTTCAATGATCAAGTTGGAGCGACTTAAAAGAGATGCCTCTGTAGGATATAAACACTACAAGGTATTCCTTTTTGTGCCTTTATTCTTCACTCTATACTGATGTGGTACACACATGCGCACGTGCACACACTCATATACATATAGTACATGCATGTGTACATGCACACACACACACACACAGATACATATATATGCAGGATGTAAACACTGCAAGGTATTCCTTTTGGTGCCTTTATTCTTCATTCCATACTGATGTAGTACATGCATGCACACGTGCACACAACACACACACACACACACACACAGATACATATATATGCAGGATGTAAACACTGCAAGGTATTCCTTTTGGTGCCTTTATTCTTCATTCCATACTGATGTAGTACATGCATGCACACGTGCACACACACACAAACACACACACACACAAACACACACACACACACACACACACACACACGTAGTACACACATATGCACATGCACACACACACATACATATATATTCATGCACATCCTGCTGGTGGTGTAAAGCACTTGTGGTGGTTCCACATAAAAGCACCCATATGATACCACGTAAAAGCGCCCATGTGGTGCCATGTAAAAGTGTCTATACAGTGGCACGTAAGAGCACCCATGCAACACCATAAAAGCACCCAGCACACTCTGTAAAATGGTTGGCATTAGGAAGGGCATCCAGCCATAGAAACCATGCCAAATCAGACTGGAGTCTGGTGCAGCTCCCCAAGCTTGCTAGCTCTGGTCAAACCATCCAACCCATGCCAGCACGGACAGCTGATGTTAAATGATGACGACATTGATGATGATGATGATGATGATGATGATGATGATGATATATAAATTGCAGAAGGCAGCAAGTTTGACAGAATCGTTAGCACACCAAGCGAAATGCTTAATGGTATTTCGACTGCCATCATGTTCTGAGTTCAAATTCCGCCGAGGTCGACTTTGCCTTTCATCCTTTCAAGGTCGATTAAATAAGTACCAGTTATGCACTGGGGTCGATGTAATCGACTTAGTCACTTTGTCTGTCCTTGTTTGTCCCCTCTATGTTTCGCCCCTTGTGGGCAATAAAGAATTAGATATATAAATTGCAGAGTTCTGTGCTGTTATCATCTACCAAATGTAATTCATAAGATACTGATTGACTGATCAACTTAAAGCTACTGGAGAAGGTATTTGCCTAAGGTATGAAATAGGAATGGAACTTGGGCCCACTTGGCTGCAAAGTGCACTTCTTATGTCAAAAAGTATAAAGCCAATCCTTTTACTACTATTTCATTAAAATGTTAGTATTTTTCATTCCATTTGCTAATACAAGTCAAGGCTGAAAATTAACAGACCCTCAAAATTGTCACAAAACTAGTGATTTATTCTAGCAATTAAACTGTTATGAGAAGATTCACTTAGTATTCAGTTAAAACCAGCATCCAAAATGCTAGCTAGGAAAACAGCATAAAAACTTTCTTACTGCTACATTAAAGAATTGTCAGTATGCTTTCCATATAAATCTGCTTACTAAAACAACAATCGAATCAAAATAAATGAAATTTCTTTATGAAATCATAATAAAATGTGACCAAAAATATTTCACTAGATAAGTAAGTAGGATATATATATATTAAGATATTTTTTAATAGTGAAAACAAATCTCACAAAGACTATATTTTTCAGGCATAAGACAAATAATCAAATTTTAAGCATAAACTATTCTATTATTAATTCTAATTCAATGGAGTTGTATCTTTTCACAAAATTTTTCTTATCCTCTGTTCAAGATTTCAATCATGCTTGTAATTAAATGAATACAAGAATCCAACTTCTTTTCTGAAATGTTGAAAAATATTAATTCAGATTGACATGATTAAACAAGTAATCTAACTCTTTGCAGTAGATTCTACATCTGTCCATTATTTAGGAAAAATATACTTAAAAGATATAACTACCAGATGTCTTATTGCTTTTTGTAATTTAAGAAGAGTGAATAATTAGTGTGTGGTAAGAAACATGCTTCCCAACCACATGGTTCCAGATTTGGTCCCACTGTGTGGAAACTTAGGTAAGTGTTTACTATAGCCTTGGCCCAACCAAAGCCTTGTGAGTGGATTTGGTAGACAGGAACTGAAAGAAGCCCATCATATACATGTGTGTATGTGTGTGTGTTCCCCAACACTGCTTGACTAGCGATATTGGGGTGTTTATGTCTCTGTAACTTAGCAGTTTAGCAAAGGAGTCCAATAGAATAAGCACTAGGCTTAAAAAAGTGTTGGGGTTGATTCATTTGACTAAAGCCCCTTAAGGCAGTACCCCAGTATGACTGCAGTCTAATGACTGAAATAAGTAAAAGCTAGAAGGTACAGGATGCGACAGGTAAATTGTTACCGTTTTATATTTTTAATTTTGTGCATGCACATTGTTTCTTTTTGATTTTCTCAACTACACAGTATGGTAGGGGCAGTTAGACACCATCTGTGAGAAAACCAGCACCATGACGCAATTCACTCAGCCAGAAATTTGGAAACAACATGTTCTACTGATTGGCACTCACGCCGGAAGTGCCAATATGAACATTACAGAGTGTTTAGCAACAGGACTCTGCACCATGCCACACAAGCAGGAGAACCCAGTCATGGCTGTCAGATAATTTCTGTTATCACACCACTGCTAATATCTTGCCACCTAACTCCTCAGACTGCAACCCCATTTGATTATGATGTGTGGGATCTAATTGTTTGAGAGACTAACAAGACTCCTTATAATACCAAAGATGAACTGATGACAAGGACTATGTAGTCTTCTCATCAGGGGAAGAAAGAAATAAACCGAACTCATCAATAAGACATTTTAGCAGAATGTGATGGATGTGTATAATGGTGACCGGAATGCTATTAAGTCTTTTAAAAAAACCGTTAGAAGATATAACGTCAAAGGTAGCCTATAGAAAGAGAAGGGGTAAAGGAAAGAAATAAGCAGAAAACTCATAAAGGAGATTTTTTTGCTACCCTGTTTATTTATTTTTTCCATGTTAATTGTAAACAAGGGAAAAATACACACATCCATTTAAATATATACACACACACACATATAAATATATATATATATATATATATATATATATATATATATCATCATCATCATCATCTGCTCGCTCCGCTGCTGACATTATTATACCACACGAAATGACCAGCTAAGCTAAGAAATTTCTCTAGTTTTAATCACTCATCATTCTTTCATCTAAGTCAGGGATGGGGAAACTTTTTAGTGCAGCGGGCAAAAATTTCCAAAGAAAAAGGTCTGCAGGTGGATCACAAGTTCTGGCACTTGCATCTGTGTATATATCTATTTAGCACATTAAATTAACATGTAACATCTTCATTAACAGCGCCACTGAATTTAAGATGTTAATACAACTTATGAGATATTCTATATTTTTCAAAATGTACCTGTCCTAATGTTGGAGAAACCATAACAGTCAAGCTCAGACCAAATTTAATTTTGAAAAATTACATTAATACCTAAATACTATTATGTGTAAATGGCATATTTGAACAGATTTATTCAAGTGATAATTTTATCAAAGCTAATTAACTTTAATTTCAAAATTTGGCATTGTTTAGTGAGAAGAATGAAACTACATTTTTTCTTTCTTTTTTCTAAAGTTTAGGAATGTCAGGTCTTTGAAGAAACTGCTATTCTTAGTTCATTACTCAGGTTTCCATTAGTATGTCTAGTATGAAGACGATTTTTTTGCATAATTCAATTTGAAAAAAACTGCTCACAGTTAAGTTTGTCACAGATAAGTTGTCAAAAATTGAGATATAAATTTCAAGACATTTTTATGCAAAGCAGGGAATTTCTCAGGATTGATGGGTTTGTAGAACCCAATAAAAATAGATTATTATTTTTTTATTTTAATAAGCTATCCAACTGCAAATCAATTAATTCTAATTGTAAGGTATCCTGAGCTTCCTTAGGACCCATATCAAAAGGTGTTTCAAAAACACAAAATTATCTTGTATTTTTTCAAATCTACTTTCAAATTTCTTCAAAAGACTTTCACACTTGTCAGAATATTCCTTTGTTGATTTGGGATTTTGTTCGCTCAATTTTGGAAAATGTGTGAAGCACTTCCTTTTCAATTGAGTGATAAATAAATGATGAATCAGTTCAAAGCTTTTGATATGAGAAAGCGAGCTGGTTATTAACTGAATGGAGCCTTTTGGTTTCAGGTTCAAATTATTTAAATGACTAGATATATCTTCTAAAAATGTTGAATCACTTAGAAACGTTTTTTCTTCCAGTTCTATAATAGGAATACCTTTAATATCCATAAAAACTTTCACTCCTTCCTTCAGTTCATAAAATTGCTTAAGCATTTGGGCCTTACTAAACTTCACAACAGTACAATAAATCTCCAGAGGCAATGACTAGTAACCAAGACTTTTGGCAATATGCTGTACTTGTGAAGGCCCATAAAGCCAAGTGAAATCATAGATGTGGCTGATGCTGGTGTCACATAACTTAAACCCATTCTGATGGCACACAAAAAGCACCATTCAAGTACTGGGCCTCACGGGGGCAAAATGGCTGATGCCGGTGGCATGTGAAAAGCTCCTTTTGAGTGTTGGGCCTTACGGAGGCAACGACTAAGACCTAGCATTATGTCATGCTTGAGAAAAAGACCCATCAAGTCAAGTAAATGTGCAGTTATGGTAGATACCAGTGTCACACAAATAACACCCGTTGGCACATCAACCACTCTTGAAGTGGTTGGTATTAGGAAGGGCATCCAGCCGTAGAAACCCTGACAAACCAGACTGGAATCTGATGCAGCCTTCAAACTTGCCAACCCAAATCAAATCATCCAACCCATACCAGCCTGGACAACGGATGCTAAATGATGATGATGATAATGATTATATATTTATATATATATACATACACACACCTAACACATATTTATACATACCTGTACTCACACACACACACACACACACACACACACTCACACATATATATACATATACATATATTTATATATTAAGGTGTTTGGGAAGTAATTGCATTTTATCAGAGAGGATATAAAAACAAATGTAAATTATATTTATCAATCACATTTATCAATTATCAGTTTCAATGACTGCAGCCCAACGGGGAAGTAACTAATATATGCCACGTGCAAAGAAACCTATTTCTTTTCCTGAAAAAGTTTAAATGCCTATTTTCGACTTCCTCTCATTTTCTGAATGTTTTGCCTCTTAAAAAGTGCTCTAGTGATCAGAACAGATGGAAATCTGTAGGTGCTAAATCAGGGGAGAATGGAGGATGTGGAAGAACTTATCATCGTAACAATTTTATTTTTTTCGTGAGGTTTGCTTTGAAGAGTGTAGCCATGCATTGTCATGCTGGAAAATAACACCTTTTCTGTTTACCAAAACTGGCCACTTTCGATGTAATTTTACATTTAAATGATGAAGTGAGCGAGTTGATAATAGAGTAATACCAAGAATTCTTTGGAAAATTCCTAATTTTCCAAAGAATTAAGGAATAATTAACCAAATAGTTTTACTATTTGTTACATGAAATCTAGTTGTAAGGATATAAACGATATCAATTTTGATTTATAAGCCAACATCAAACAGAGATAACCCTTATTTAAACCCCTTTTTTTTCATTCTAAAGGTAAATCTGTCTTTCAAAGATAGTTACACTAAAAATAAGGTAACTACTAGTAAAACTATTTGGTTAATTATTCCTTATGGGAGGCAAATAAAATCTAATCTCCCTTTGCAGTTTCGTGAAGCTATTATTAGGAATTTTCCAAAGAATTCTAGTATTACTCTATTATCAACTCACATACAGTTATTATTGTTTTTTCCAACACAAAAAACTCTTACAAATTATCTCCTCACATAATATTAGCTTGTTAAATAGGGATACATTTACTAATACTAACGTTAATTTAGCTAATACCATCCATCCCACGAGAAATATTAATAACAAGGTTATTGTATCTGAAGTCAATTACAACAGAATCAAGTTTATGTCAAATAACTCTAAAATTAAAACTTCTATATACCAGTGTAAAATTACTTCAGGTAATAATGTATTTTTTATATAGGCAGTTCATCTTCTCAGTTATCTAAAAGAATTTCTAATCATTACTCTACATTTAGGGATAGGAATAAACGTAACAGTACAGGGCTTAGTAAATTAATTTGGTATCTAAAAGACCACAGCAAAAAATTTAATTTAAATTGGTTGATTTTCTCAATTTCGATCCCTTATGATAAAGGCAAGGAATTCTGTCTTCTCTGTAATTCTGAACTATTTCCTATTCTTTTTTCTAAAAATCCCCTGGTAAACATGGATATAAAGCCTGCATATTGAAGTAAACATTGGAAGAAACACACCTTTAGTTCATATAAGTGATATCTATCATTATGTATAATTTAAACATTAATTTTCTTCTTGCATTTCACATTCACTAGATATATCTTTTTCTAAGACTTTAGAGTTTTATTTAATTTATATATCGTTATATACTTCTCATTTATTTGGGGTTTTTTCTCCTTTATCCCTCCTCTTTCTATAGGCTACCTCTGACATTATATCCTCTAACATTAAAAAAAATATTTAATAATGTTCAGTTACTATACTTATCCATCATATTTTGTTAAACTGTCTTATTGACGAGTTTCATTTCTTCATTTCCCTGAAGAGAAGATTACATTGTTTAACACCATTTTACTCCTTTGGAATAATACCAGTGATATCTTCGAAACATGTGTGGGAAGTAAAAGAATTTGAATAACACCTGCATTTAACACCATTTATTTATTTATATCTGTTATACAAAACATTTCACGTAAACCCAGATTTTCTACCTTTAAAAACAAGGTCTTCAGATACAATAACCTTGTTATTAATATTTCTAGGGGGATGGATGGTATTAGCTAAATTAATCATCTCAAATTTCATTATAAGTGCTAGAGCACGTTGTGTCTGAACATTAAAATATAAAAATAGTTTTAATGTATTGTTCCCTTTTTAACAACTAACATAGAAAAAATAGATAAATAGTTACCAGGGTAACAAAAAATTGCACAAGTAGCCCTAGTAACTATTTATCTATTTTTTCCATGTTGTTAAAAAGGGAAAAATACAGACATATATATATATATATATATATATATATAAATATATATATATATATATATATATATATGTGTATGTATATATATGTATGTATGTATGTATGTATGTATGTCTATACACACAAATACATACAGAGTGTGATAGGAGGAGAAAAATCGAGAGAAACAAGTGAGAAATGAAGGTTATATATGATGTATTAAATTCTATGATTTAACAGTTGAGGAAAATTATAGACATTTCTTTTACTTGGTGTTACAAAGTTTATGAAGTGTTCATCAATTGGTAGTAAGTTTACTCATCTATACAAACTCATCATGTTAGTAGCATTAGTATAAATAAGATATAAAAAATTGTTATTTCAGATATAAATATAAATTGGAAGGAAAATTACTTTCACAATTTCAGGTTTCTTTATAAAACATTTCATTGGTTCTTCAATCTTCCTGTGTAACTGCTGAGCCCACATAATTCGACCAGCTGTTGGTGGTATGTTGTTAGGGATCTCTGGGTCTGCTCTTTGCTTTTGGTAGAGCTTACGAATTGTTTCTAAGTCTTTGCCATAGTTTCTCAACAAAGTAAAGAAACGCTCGTTGAGGTCCAGCTTGTTGATCATCTCAAATTTCAGTATAAGCGCTAGAGCACGTTGTGTCTGAACATTAAAATACGAAAATAGTTTTAATGTATTTAAGATTGCCAAAATAAAACAGCAAAATCATAGAAAAGCAAGGAAAATATATAGCAGGTGCTACATTTATTATTAGTGCATAAATACACATGAAAACACATGCTCTGTGACATATCTTGTATGTAATCATGACACAACAACATACCTATTACTATTCTGTATATGCATACACACACACACACCACACACACACACACACACATACACTTACAAGCAGCAAAATTCTTTGTGTTTTTTTTAAATGAAACAATCATTTTTGCTTAGATTAAATTGTGTATTGATATCAGATTTTTGTCAAGCAGAAGTTATGTTTACAAGCAGCAGTTACCATCATATAATCTCTTTAATCATGATAAATACTAAGTTTCTTAAAATCACTTCTACCATTTTTCTTAATGAGAAATTGCTTCTTGGTTTTAAAATGTAAATTCACACATATGCAGCAAGCATGGCTGTGTGGTTAAAATATCCACTTTGCAACCACATTGATTTCAGGTTCGATTCCAACTGTGTGACACTTTCTCCTGTAGCCCTGGACTGACCAATGAACTAGTCTGGGAACTTTCTATTACCACCTCATACAGTATTATACATCCAACACAGTCGGCCTTACCAATTGGTTTCACACTAGGGGTTCAACAGTGTTAAGTTAACATTCTGATTATGTAACCATACATTCTTCAGAGATGGCAGCTATGGAATGGAATATGGTGACTGTGGTTTAAATGGAAAAGGGTTAAATAACTTAGAAATTATACTTAATTGATTTAAAGATTATAACTTAAAGTATCATATAAAAAATGCATTTTTCACAATGAAGTCAGCTATTTTGGTCATATTGGTAGATTTTCACTCTTACAAAAGTGTATCTGGGAAATAGCAATTCGGCTGTGTTGCAAATGCTAGCTCATATCATATATTCATTAAGAACATGGCATTACAAGCTGTAATATAATTTAGAAGAAAAGAACATACTATTCAATTAGTCAGCAGTTTATTAGTCATGTGACTGATGCTACATATTGCAGTAGTTGTATCATTAATGCTGCAATGCATCTATTGCAACATGAAATAGAGATGAACATTCTATTCCCTCACTGGAACATGCACTCAATGTATATCAACGTTGATATTCACAAAGCGATGAAGAGGGATTATTTATTATATTTGGTCTTCATAATTCAAATTGCATGCTGTATAGATAACTGGATCTAAATAAATACACACTGACTCTGAGGGACCATTTTATAGTAAAATGTAGCTTATTGTCATTTATTTGTTCTCAAAATTTCGATGTATTTCGCAACAACATCAATCATATTAATGAAACATTGGCAATGCTCTGTTGAATTATTGTCATTAAAGGATTTCTTAAAACCATTATTCCCAGCAATGGAATTCAATATGTGTCATCTAAATTTAAACAATTTTGATGATCAAATGAGCATTCAATATTTCATGCCAACTAATGCTCATCCAACTTCAGGCAGTAAAATAGAACGCTTTGTTCAGATATTCAAAGAAAAAATTCAAAAGCAATACCATTATAATCATTCATTGGTGGAAGAAGAATCAACATTTTTAAAATTTTCATATTGTTCTGCACCACATCTAGAGTATTAGGCAGAAAATTTCTGGCAGTACTGAAGCATGGCCAACAGACATCAACAATTATGCCATTATTATTACTGACAAACCATGATCAAATGGAGGACAGACAATAGCTTCAATAAATTATATATTGGATAATCAGTATTTGTAATTGATTATCAAAACAAAAACTAAATGGATTTGTGACACACTTATAAAGAAACTTGATTCAGACAACAGGAATGAAAATGACATCAGATTCAGATTTGGTTGCAGGATTATCCATTTCCATTGACAACTAGACATACATTTGACCAATTCAATCACTGGTAGTTGTATGAAATTAATACACAGCTATTATTGCCCCACTCTCACCTGCTGTGTGTGATTTACCTTTTTTTTTTCACAATTACCACAATCAGTATCACAATAGTGCAGTTCTGCCAGGTAACAATGAGCATGGGTGTGATCATCAATTAAATGACAAAGAGAAGATATTACTCTTTTACTCTTTTACTTGTTTCAGTCATTTGACTGTGGCCATGCTGGAGCACCACCTTTAGTCGAGCAAATCGACCCCCAGGACTTATTCTTTGTAAGCCTAGTACTTATTCTATCGGTCTCTTTTGCCGAACCGCTAAGTTGTGGGGACGTAAACACACCAGCATTGGTTGTCAAGCGAGGTTGGGGGGACAAACACAGACACGCAAACATATACACATACATACACACACACACACACACACACACACATATATATATATATATATATATATATATATATATATATATATATATTTATATATACATATATACGACGGGCTTCTTTCAGTTTCTGTCTACCAAATCCACTCACAAGGCTTTGGTCAGCCCAAGGCTATAGTAGAAGACACTTGCCCAAGATTACATGCAGTGGGACTGAACCATGAACCATGTGGTTCATAAGCAAGTTACTTACCACACAGCCACTTCTTAAAATTTATCAATTCTTACATATTTTATTTTATTATCATACAACCTGGCAAAATCATTAAAATGTTGAAGAAAATGCTTATTGGCATTTTGCTCATCTGTATCTTCTGAGTTCAAATTCCCCCTAGGTCGACTTTACCCTTCATCCTTCCATGGTAATAAAATAAGTACCTGTCAAGCACTGGGGTTGATATAATCAACTAGCCCCTTCCACTAAATTTCAGGCCTTGTTCCTATTGTAGATAGGATTATTATACAAAATTCATCACATATTAACTTGTCACTGTATGTCATACAGCCATCTTGTTAGCCAGCCCTCAATCAAATCATCCAACCCATGCTAGCATGGAAAGCGGACATTAAACAATGATGATGATGATTATTATTATTAGACTGAAACTGGAATTGACCATTAACATATTCAATGACTCAATTGTAGATTAGTTTTTGTATTTATTTATTAGTGCAAACTGTTGAAAGAATGCTGTTACATTTTCAGTAAGGCATGACCTTCGAAAGTTGGACCTCATGGAGGCGATGACAAGTGACCAAGACCTCTGGAGATATGCTGTGCTTGAGAAGACCCAGCAAGCCAAGAGAGGCTGTAACTGTGGTCTATTCCAGCACAACAGAACCAGCCCATTTAAGAGTATCCTTCAACCATTGGCAATAAACTGCGCTTGTAAAAACCTGTTGAGTCAAGTGAAGTCATTGTTGTGGCCGATGACAGTACCGCCTGACTGGTCCCGTGCTAGTGGCACGTAAAAAGCACCACTTGAGCATGGTTGTTATCAGTGCTGTCTGACTGGCCTTCATGCTGGTGGCACATAGGAAGGGCATCCAGCTGTAGAAACCTTGTCAGATCAGACTGGAGCTTGGTGTAGCCTCCTGGATTGCCAGCCCTCAGTCAAACATCCAACCCATGCCAGTATGGAAAGCAGATGTTAAACGACAACGATGGTGATGATGATTCTATTATAGCTATACTTATTTGATTTATCATACGTATTTCACATGACTGGTATTTGCATCTCATGTACATCTGCTTACAATGTTTTAATGATAAATTCCAGTACTAATGGTAAATTCTTGTGGTGTAAATAAGCTGTCATGATGTGGAAAGGGGTTGGTGAAAGTGTGTGCATGATAGAGAGAGAGAGATTCAAACAAGTGCTACTAGCATGTGCACACACACACACACACACAACAATTAACTGTGTGTGTACGTATACATGGGATAGTGGCAGAGAGTATGTATATGCATACACACATACACATAGGAACTAATGGAGAACTTACTTTTATAAAAAATATTCTTTTCTACTCTAGGCACAAGGCCCAAAATTTTTGGTGGGGGGTGGTTTCCCAAGCCGGCAGCATGTAAAAAGTACTATTGAAACATGATCGATGCTAGTGCCTCCTGACTGGCTCCTGTGCCAGTGGTACATAAAAAGCACCATCCAAATGTAGCCCATGCCAGTGCCCCTGACTGGTTCCCATGCTGGTGGCATGTAAAAATCGCTATGCGAACATGATCGATGCCAGAGCCACTTGACTGGCTCCCATGCCAGTGGCACGTAAAAAGCACCCACTGCACTCTCAGAGTGGTTGGCGTTAGGAAGGGCATCCAGCTATAGAAACATTGCCAGATCAGATTGGAGCCTGCTGCAGCCTTCTGGCCAAACTGGCCAACCCATGCCAGCATGGAAAACAGACGTTACACAATGATAATGATAAGTCAAAGAATTTGGTAGTACTGAACAATATGTTGTTGTATTTTGCCCTGTGATTTAGGGTCTCTGGGTCATGGAGTACATGGATATCTTTTGCTTTGCATCACTTTAGTGTCATCTGAACAGTTGATGCTAAGTTTGGCTGATTGTTTATTTTTGCCATGTCTGAGAACAGAGGAAAGGAAACTGAGAATGGTGTCATGTAGTACTTGCCTTATTACCAAACATTTTATAGACGGCACCATTGACTGCCAGCATTTAACATTGGGCAAACCTTGGGAAAGGCTTTGGTAAAATAAATGTACACACAGAGCGAAATGGCAGAGCCTTCAGATTTTTCTTGTGTTGCTGTAGAAGGTGTGTTGAACTGTTTCATTCAGTGTGGAAGTCATGTCGGGTGATGTTAAAAATCTCCATTTTATTATGTTTCTACTTACAATTCTGTCTATGTTTGAGATGTTGAGTGACATGGGTCTCTTAATGTTTGTATCTTACTGCAGGGCTGGCCCAAGGTACTGGTAACTAAGCCGGTCACCTGGGACACCATGTGCTAGGGGGTGCCAAGGAAGGTGTGACAAAGACAAGGAAATTTCCACAACTGTCAGCTTGTACACACCGAAGTTCAGCTTACTTGGGGTGCCAGCAACCCTAGGGCTGGCCCAGCTTACTGTCACCTTTTGGCATTTCTAGCATTCATCTACTA
This sequence comes from Octopus sinensis, assembly GCF_006345805.1. Taxonomy (NCBI): domain Eukaryota; kingdom Metazoa; phylum Mollusca; class Cephalopoda; order Octopoda; family Octopodidae; genus Octopus; species Octopus sinensis. The sequence goes on from NC_043005.1 coordinate 64,784,714, forward strand.
CCTAGATGGTTCTGATAAAATGCCATCAATGATCTAGAAAGCCAGACTTGGCAGAATTTCAATAGTAGAGTTGAAGGATGCCTGATCTGAGGGTTCAAATGACATCAGAATTTCTAATTAATTCAATTATGTCCTGTTCGTCTGTCTTACATTGTTGTGAGAAGTTGTTGCCAAAAGAATATATTAGTGCATTCAATATGTTGCTCTGTCTTTAACTGGGAAAAGTTGCTTAGCTATTGTTCTTTGAGTTGTTGGCTAGTCTGTGAAAGATCATTCATATATAATCTATCTGGACATTGAGACAGACCAGTTTTTACTTTCAAGAAAGGAAGGAAGGAAGGAAGGAAGAGAGAGAGGGATGGAGGGAGGAAGAAAGGAAGGAAGGAAGGAAGAAACAAACAAACACACACACACACAAACACACACACACATGTAAAAAGATACATTTATGTATATGCATGCATACATGTAAACATGGGTACTTTCAAATGCATACACACACACACATACAAATACAAACATTCAATGATATCAAACATTATTTAGCAAAAACTTATAACTGGAAGTAAAATGTATATAAAACTAGGTAATCTTTAAACTTACAGAAAATCTTTCAATCCAGCTGTCAATGAGTACGAGTATCATCAAACACAGATAGTCAATTTGACTCATGAAATTTACATAGTCTTGATCAAACTGAAATGAAAGGAAAATAATGAAAGTAGCATCAAACAGGAAATCTCTCTGTATATATAAAGCTGAAGTTGTCTGAGTATGGCAGGTTTGGTAGCCTTCAACTAACACTATCTTCTCTGAGACCCTGCGAAACAAGTTGACCAAAATTGAGAGTATGATAGAAGAAGGCTTGCTCTTCCTTCCGTAGAAGAAAAAATTCAAATCGGACCATGTTAACACCAAAAATTATTTACATCAAAAAGGTACTTTTTTTCTATGAAAATCTCTACTTTTTACGATTTTTTGACTGCTGTGTCGCCATTTTTCGGTGTATTTCAACCAGAAAAATGTTCACTTAAAGAGAATAACAAGCTACATAATGCAAAAGTTTTACTTTTCAAAAGTTCCAATTCTAAAGGGTCGAAACAAACCCGAGCAACGCCGGGAGATACTGCTAGTAATTTTAAATAGCTTAGTAGAACAGGCTATCATTTTGTGAATTACCAATCTTGAAAATATTACTAAATTTTCTTTTAAATCAAGGTGCAAGACTGATTCTTGCTTGCTCTAGTTATTGTGCTTATGTGGTGTTGATTAGATTGTCATATGTTTGTTGAAGGATGCTTTCAAGGACTCTTGTCATGAAATCAGTGTTTGTAATGAGTCAGGTGTTCAGGTTGCATCAGGAACACTTGCTTTTTTAGAGCTACATTGTTCTGAGGTTTTGCATGTGGTAATTGTGTGTGAAGCTGAAGGTACAAAGAAAAAGATTTTGGAAGAAATTTTGCGAAGTACATGGATGATGTGATTTAAGCAATGATCATACATTCTGATGGATATTGAGACAGTAAAGCTTGAGTAAAGACTGGATTTTGAGATGGCAAAGTGAGATGAAGTGAGATGAAGTGTGTCTGTTAGGGATTCATGTAGGTGTGGTTACTAAGTTGACAATTGAAATAGCCAAGAATTTAATCTCAAACCCAACAGCATCAGTGCTGGAGGATGTGAAAGTCAAGAGAAGTTGTATATAATGTAGTCTCTAACTACAACAAAGAAGGGTGAAAGTGAGGAGAGAGAGAGAGAGAGAGAGAGAAGAGAGAGAGAGAGAGAGAGAGAGAGAGTGAGAGAGAGAGAGAGAGAGTGAGAGAGAGAGAGAGAGAGTGAGAGAGAGAGAGAGAGAGAGACGTCTTCGATGTTGAGAGTGAGTCAAATTGCTGATAAGGCTTGGAGAGGTTTGGGGAATACCAAAGCAGAAGATAATTTTGAGGAAGAGGTTTTCTTTCAATTAGTTTGTTTTGGGGTAAAAATACTGTGGCCATGGCCTTTGCAGATTCTCTTGAGATTGACACCGTTAATGTTCTACTTAAGTCAATGGCAAGTTGATTATACCATGGAGGATTTCAGCTTAACAATGTTCTGGGAAAGAAGGAAAGCGAAAGTGTAATAGTTAATAAGATGGGGTTGCAGGTTTGGAAATAATATGGATGAAGAGGTGGAAATATAAGTGAGTCAGAAGTATCTGAGTGGAAGTGACATAAAACTACTTGGCTCCAAGACCATGTTACTAGTGAAGAGGAAAGACAGAGAGAGAGAGGATTATGACTCATATGTGGACAAAAGCTGGAACGTGTTTGTGAGTAACTTCATGCCGATCACTCAAATAGCCTTTCTTTGAATGTGGTCTAGAATGCTGTAGATTTGTCTCAGGTGTGGGAGTAGTAGAGAGCTTGAAGTTGTTGAAACTCTAAGATTGTACAGTAGTGAAAAGAGTGGATTTTATGTAAATATTAAAAGCTGCATTTCAGCAGAACATTCAACCCTTTCCTTACCATATTTCTATTAAAACATGTAACTTTTGAAAACAATGAAGTATTTATAAAATAACTTTGTCATTACTAAGCTGGTACTTAGAAAAGGCGGCGAGCTGGCAGAATCGTTAGCATGCCAGGTGAAATGCTTAGCGGTATTTTGCCTGCCGCTACATTCTGAGTTCAAATTCCGCCGAGGTCGACTTTGCCTTTCATCCTTTCGGGGATCGATAAATTAAGTACCAGTTATGCACTGGGGTCGATGTAATTGACTTAATACCTATGTCTGTCCTTGTTTGTCCCCTCTATGTTTAGCCCCTTGTGGGTAATAAAGAAATAGGTATTTAGAAAATGAATTAACAATAAAATTTTGATGGGAAGTTTTTATTTAGATCACTACAAAATAAGAATGATAGAACCAATAGGATTTATGACAAAAGGATTAAATAGTGTAATTTTGATAGCTGATATGGGTTAGAAGTAGAAGATGAATGATTTTTGTCTGAAAAGAGAATAAGATCTGTACCTAGAATATTAGTGAGTGAAGTCCAGATAGGACCAAATTCTACAAACGTTTGCCTTAAAAAGGAAACTCTTCCATTTATTGTCATTCTTATTTACTCTTTTACTTGTTTCAGTCATTTGACGATGGCCATGCTGGAGCATCACCTTTAGTCGAGCAAAACGACCCCGGGACTTATTCTTTGTAAGCCTAATACTTATTCTATTGGTCTCTTTTGCAGAACTGCTAAGTTACGGGGACGTAAACACACCAGCATTGGTTGTCAAGGAATGTTGGGGGAACAAACATAAACACACAAATACACACACACACACAACACACACACATATATATATATATATATATAATATATATATACGATGGGCTTCTTTCTGTTTCCGTCAACCAAATCCACTCACAAGGCTTTGGTTGGCCCGAGGCTATAGTAGAAGACACTTGCCCAAGATGCCACGCAGTGGGACTGAACACGGAACCATGTGGTTGGAAAGCAAGCTACTTACCACACAGCCACTCCTACTAATAGCATTATGTTATTAGTTTCATAAGGAGGGGCAGATGAATCAATAAGTCATGAGATTCTGTTGACAACCACTTTAATATCTTTATGCAAGTCAATTCAATGTCTGTCTATACAGATGAGTGTCTTGAATCTTATGCTTACCAGGACTCCAGTCACAAACTAAGGTAGAAAAAATATGGAATTCTGCAGCTGTTGATAAAGCAGTCTTTGTAGGTGCTTACCAGAGAAATAGGCTCCTGTTCATTCTGACGATGGATCTTCACTAAGAAATTTGTATATTTAGTGGGTTTTAGGAGTTGATTATATAAGAATTTAAAGTAAAACTAACAATCTGATCATTTAGGAGACTATATGAAAATGTAACTAATGCAGAACTGTTGAAATAATAGTTGGTTCATGTATAGTTATGGAACACTGATTGCTGTGAAAGGTATATCTAGTTCTGAGGAATGATGGGATGAGAAATAGAGATGAATAAACAAGAAAGCAATCACAAAATAAAGCCAGTAATTTTGAATAGCAAAACGAGATTCATAGAAGAGATTTATGTGGTTCATGATCACAAATGTGTATCTATGTATAGGTGCAGGAGTGGCTGTGTGGTAAGTAGCTTGCTTACCAACCACATGGTTCTGGGTTCAGTCCCACTGCATAGCACTTTGGGCAAGTGTCTTCTACTATAGCTTCGGGCCGACCAAAGCCTTGTGAGTGGATTTGGTAGACGGAAACTGAAAGAAGCCCGTTGTATATATGTGTATGTATGTGTGTGTATATGTTTGTGTGTCTGTGTTTGTCCTCCCAACATCACTTGACAACCGATGCTGATGTGTTTACATCCTCGTAACTTAGCGGTTCAGCAAAAGAGACTGATAGAATAAGTTCTAGGCTTACAAAGAATAAGTACCGGGGTCAATTTGCTCGACTAAAGCTGGTGCCCCTGCATGGCCACAGTCAAATGACTGAAACAAGTAAAGAGTAAAGAGAGTATATTTTCATAAGAAGTGTCAAGTCATGAATTTGTTGAATTACTGTAGCTCAGTTTTCTTCAAAAAACCCATGGCTTGGAGATAACTGATCAAAACATCTTTAGCCACCCATCCTCACCCCAGAAAGGAGTTCCATAGCTCTAAGCTTATATCATGTGCTTTCAATTTTTAAAATGTATTAGATAAGGAAGAATATCCCTACCTTTCTTTCTCCTCTTTGCTATGTTGTATTATTTGATGATTTATTTATTATTTATGCACCCTTTCCAAGCCTAGCCAGGCTCCTGTTTTTCTGGGTTCTATGGCATATCTGTTCCCCACCAGCTGGACAGGATGCCAGTCCATCGCAGCATTACTCAAGAAACAGGAAGAAAGAGTGAGAGAAAGTTGGAGCGAAAGAGTACAACAGGGGTTGCCACCACCCCCTGCTGGAGCCTCGTGGAGCTTTAGGTGTTTTCGCTCAATAAACACACACAATGCCTGGTCTGGGACATGAAACCGCGATCCTCCGACCATGAATCCGCTGCCCTAACCACTGGGCCATCGCGCCTCCACCATTATTTGATGATATTTCATTGTATATGTATGTGTGATCACATGTATGAGTACATTTCTACTACTCTTTGATGCTATTCTTGCACGTGCTAACACATGTGTGCATGTGTGTGTGTGTTTAAGAAGTTCAGTTCAGAACCACATGGTTCAGGGCTCAGTCTCACCACATGGACACTGTTGTTGACTTGTCTTCTAATGGAGCCCCAAGTTAACCAATACTTTGTGAATTAAATTGGTAGACAGTAAACGAAGAAACCCATTGCATGCGTGTGTGTGTGTGTGTGTGTGTGTGCGCGTGTGTGTGTGTGTGTGTCTGTGTGTGTGTCTGTGTGTCTGTGTGTCTGTGTGTCTGTGTATTTCTGCAATTCTTTGATTTGACACAGTAGAGGGTTTTGTGCAGATATCACCAAGCATTTGCATATTATTCGTAAATGCTAGTTGTGACATGTTTAGAACTTGCCCAATAAATAGAAGAAATGTGACATAAAGAGATTTAGTTTTAGTTTAAGCAAAATTTTAAAGCCAATTATTTATCAAGAGAAAGTTCAGGTCATGTATGGGATTTCACACAAATGTGTTGGTATTTAAGTTAGATGTTTTCCAAAGCAGCACTGTCTACATCGACTAGTTTCACATGAATGATAAAATATTAATAAGTTGTTGTCAAATGGAATGTTTTCATCTTTTAAAAGCAGAGCCACATGTGACAGGTTTTCCATTATGAATTTTAACAGCTATAATGTTAATATTTTAATGTATGTAAGCTATGAATGTATCAATGCCTTAGTTCGTAGCTTCCCAAAGTGGGCAATATTGCCCACCAGTGGGCAATTTCAACTAACAGGTGGGTAATGGGTGAATTTCTAGAAAATGGTGGGTAATTTGAGATTTTGGTGGGTGATGTGAACATTTTGTGGGTGACAATTTTTTTTTTTTTTTACATAATTGTATGAAGTCCTGCATGCAGAATACAAATTCGCAAAAATTTTCTGAAAACTCCGAAAAATAAGAGTTATGAGGGGTTATATGTAGTGCATAATTCTACAGCTTCATATCAAAACACAAGTGCTATTTTCAGGATGCTAACACGAAATGACACCTTTGAAATTGTGTTTCTTTTCAAAAAGAAAACAACTTTTTAAAAACATTTTTCTGAAAAAAGTTGAATGAACTTTAATTCTTGAAATGCTGGCAGCCAAACAAACTAGACCTGTATTTGCTCCAGTAAAGACGTGCCATCTGATTCTGCTCTGTTGACTTCTTCTTCTCTTTGGGAATACCATACCGCCTTTCTGACACTGTTCATAGAAATTCATTTTCACATTTTCACTTTACTGATGCCTCCAGTCAAGGAAATTTATCAACAGTAGGTGCAGGAGTGGCTGTGTGGTAAGTAGCTTGTTTACCAACCACATGGTTCTGGGATCAGTCCCACTGCGGGGCACCTTGGGCAAGTGTCTTCTACTATAGCCTCGGGCCAACCAAAGCCTTGTGAGTGGATTTGGTAGATGGAAACTGAAAGAAGCCCATCATATATATGTATATATATATATGCATGTGTGTCTTTGTGTGTCTGTGTTTGTCCCCCTAGCATTGCTTGACAACTGATGCTGGTGTGTTTATGTCTCTGTTACTTAGCAGTTCGGCAAAAGAGACCGATAGAATAAGTACTGGGCTAACAAAAGAATAAGTCCCGGGGTCAAGTTGCTTGATTAAAGGCGGTGCTCCAGCATGGCCACAGTCAAATGACTGAAACAAGTAAAAGGGAGAGTAAAGAGAGTACAGTAGGGATTATTTATCATTTGGATTTATTTCCTCTCCTCAGAACTGTCAGTTACCAAAGTGCCTTCTTTACCATCAAACATAGACCAGCAAAGTAATGAAACCTTCACACTTGAAGTATCACTTTGATGCAAAGCATTCTGAGTAGAAGGAAAAGCCATTATCATACTTTTTGCAACGGAGTGCCTCTTTCAAAAGAAAACACAAACATTCAGCACACTACTTCAGAAAACTAGTAAGCAGGAGAATGATGGGTTGATTGCATCGTACAACATTGCATGGCTTGTTGCTAAGTCTGGGAAGTCTCACACAATTGACTTCGACCATGTTGAAGGGGTTTTGTCAACCATTATGCACGAAAAACCTGATGATATTGAGAAATCATGTTGTTACTAAGTGGACGATCTTCTGATCCCACAACACGATTTCTCGATGCATCAATGAAATGGCCAACGATGTCAAATATCAGCTCATTAAATACTTTCCAGCGTTCTGGATTTTCTATACAAGTGGATGAGTCAACTGTTGTGGACAATCACTGTTTGATGTTGTATATATTTGGCATTTCAGCAAAGACCTTTGACCTTGTGAGGAAATGCTGTTCACAGAGAAATTTCTGCTAGATTCAAAAGGTGCAACTATTTTTCACTCACTCAAGTCTTTCCTTTTTGAACATAATATCCTACTCAGTAATATTCTTGCCTGTGCATCTGATGGAGCTCCTTTGATGATAGGAAGATACAGAGGTTTTTTGTCTCTCCTAAAGCATGAAATTTACCACCAGATACTAACTGTTCATTGCTTGGTACACTGGCAGCAATTAGTGGCAAAAAATATGTAGGACAGATTGAATGATGCACTACAATTAGTTATCAAGACTGTGAACAAATTGAAGTCCAGTCCCTTGTCAGAGTGAATTTTCTGTCAACTCTGTCTAAGAAATGATGAGGAATATACTAAACTCTTATACCATACCAAAGTGCAGAGGCTGTCAAAAGGAAACTGTGTTTTATACTTTGTTGAACTGTTTCATATAATCATATCTTTCTTTGAAGATACTCTGCTATCCACTTCATTGATGGCTGCAAAGTACGATATCTCTTTTCATAAAATTAAGTGATTTGAATAAGTTATTGCAAGGAAACAGAATAACTCTCAATTGTAAATCGCTTATCACAAGCTTCATTTCGAAATTGGTGCTGTATAAGACTAACATTTCAAAATATCAATTCCATCAATTTCCACACCTTGATTCTTTGAAAGATGAATTGACTGATGAGGATTTAACAACATATTATAACTATTTATAATCATTGTATGACAACATGGTGGAGCGATTTCAAAATGTTATTGCATTGAATATTTCCAAACTGGTATAGTAAGCGATTTGAAATTGATGCAGTCGATTGTGTCAGGTTTTTTTATACAGGTGGGCAATGGAGCATTTTTTGGTTGACAGGTGAGTGATATTGCAATTTGGCACGAAAAGTTTGGGAAACACTGCCTTAATTTATGTGATCGTATATGAAGTAAAAGAGTATGTATAATTTATTAAGTTCATAGGCACGGAGCCCAAACATACTGAGAGCCAGTGAAAATATCAGCTTATTAATATTCTCTCTAAGGAAGCAGCAAATTTAAAATCAGATTCAAAACTAGATTAACAGAGAACTTTTCAATAGACCATGTTGCTATGATATATGTGTAGACAAAAAAATGATTTCATTGTCGTCGTCGTCATCATCATCATCAACCTTTATCGTCTGTTTTCCATGCTGGCATGGATTGGACAGTTTGACCAGAGCTGGCAAGTTAGGGAGCTGCACCAGGTTCCAGCCTGATTTGGCTTAGTTTCTGCAGCTAGGTGCCCTTCCTAACACCATTCACTTTACAGTGTGTGCTGGGTTCTTTGAATGTGCTACTGGCATGAGTGCTTTTATATGGCACCAGTATTAGTGCTTTTTATGTGGCACCAGCACAAGACTCTTACAGGCCAATCCTCTTCATCAGGGGATGTAGCCTATAATTACAATGATAAATTATAGAAAAAGGAATCTTCTACTTATTCTAAGTATACATAGGCGTAGGAGTGGCTGTGTGGTAAGCAGCTTGTTTACGAACCACATAGTTCCGAGTTCAGTCCCACTGTGGGGCACCTAGGGCAAGTGTCTTCTACTATAGCCTCAGGTCAACCAAAGCCTTGTGAGTGGATTTGGTAGACGGAAACTGAAAGAAGCCCTTCATATATATGTATATATATATGTGTGTGTGTGTATATGTTTGTGTGTCTGTGTTTGACCCCCAACATTGCTTGACAACCGATGGTGGTGTGTTTACCTCACTGTAACTTAGCAGTTTGGCAAAAGCAACCGATAGAATAAGTACTAGGCTTACAAAGAATGAGTCCTGGGGTCGATTTGCTCGACTAAAGGTGGTGCTCCAGCATGGCCACAGTCAAATGACTGAAACAAGTAAAAGAGTAAAGAGTATACTAGTGATGTCAGATGTATCTCAAGCAACTGATTCACAAAATAATTTCCTCGGGCTATGAAAGAATAGTCAAGAGATTGAGATGAAATCCTCTGTTTTATCAATGTGGGATTCAATAATCACCACATAAGCATATATCAACAGTAAATAATTCCAAGTGTATTTCATTACCTCATTATTTCTGTAATCAAATATGTCATAATTCTTTTTCTTCATCGTTTCTATAATCGTCTTGTTTTTCACCAAAACAGACTCTATGCCATCAATTTTGATATCTTTCATAAGAAGAAATACGTTTATTGTGTCAATAGTCTCTTGGATCTTTTCAAGTCTCTTGCAAAAAGCATCAAATTTCCAAAATATGCAGTGTTCACTGTAAGGAAATAATGTAAGAAATATCAGGAAGGCAATTTCTCTCTCTCTCTCTCTCTCTCTCTCTCTCTCTCTCTCTCTCTCTCGCTTGATCGCTCATGCACAGATGGCTGATTTAAACAAACATTCTATAACTATTAGTCATCTTTCAAACGTCTAGACAAGCAAACAGCTATGATATTGACAGGCAATATTTAGTCAATGAAAAGACAAAAACATTATCAACAGTATCAAAAGGAAAACAAAGGCTTATATAAACAGAACCTAGGAGCACTAGTCCTGTCTGATAGGACACACATTCTGGAAACTTTAAATATTCAAATATCTGTTTTCAACTCAAACAATAACATATTTACTTGGTGTCCCTACATGAACAAATACATACTAGCAAACTTAAAACCTCAATCCATACCACGTGTTATATTTCTTATCTCTTTCATTCCTTTATTCTTATTGAAACCTCCCCTACTTTTCTTTATTTTTTCTTTTATTTTTTTCCCCTCTTTTTGTTTCAATGCTCCTCTTTAGTACCTTTTTGGCATCATCTAAAACATCCTAATAACCTTTATATCTGTGATCTTGAACAAGCATGTCTTTGCTCAGCCACTATCACTGACTCTATACTGCCATACATTCTGAATTCAGATCTCACTGAGGTTTACCTTGCCTTTCATCCTTTTTGGGATCAATAAAATAAAGTATCGGTTATGTAGTGGGTTGATGGTATTAACTAACACTTCCTTTCAAATGTGATGGTTTTTTATCTAAATCAGAAACACTGATAATGCAGTAAGTTGGTAGAATTCTTATAACATCAGAAAAAGTACTCTGCAACATTTCGTTCAGCTCTGTTTTCAAATCCTGTTGAGATCAACATTGTCTTTCATCTCTCTGGGGTTCATGAAATAACGTTCGTCAAGTACTGGGGTTGATTTGACTAACACCCTTCCCACAAATTTCTTGCTCTATCCTCATGTTAGAAACAATTATTATTTTGCATTATTTACATTATTTTTTTCTGGATTCTGTTTGAGTCAAACGTATTTGCTTTGATTATGCAGTTTTTGAATTTCTAAACTTGTTTAATGCATGGAAAGTTCTAATTTTATTGTTCTACTTTTATCCTTCTTAAAATTTTCTATTGTACCTGAAGAAAGGAATTGATCAAAATCCAACAACAAGAATCCATCCATCTGTTCATCCATCCTTCCTATATGCATCATATATATTTGAAAGACTAGTTATAAATTAGAAGTCACATTCAATCAATGGCCTCAAAATTAGACATTTAAATTACTATTATATATTAGATTGTGAAGGCACATGGCTTAGTGGTTAGGGTATTCCACTCACGATTATAAGATCATGAGTTCAATTCCCAGTGATGCATTGTGTCCTTGAGCAAGACACTTTATTTCACATTGCTCCAGCCCACTCAGCTGACAAAAATGAGTTGTACCTGTATTTCAAAGGGCCAGTTTTGTTACACTATGTCACACTGAATCTCCCTGAGAACTACATTAAGGGTACACCTGTCTGCAGAGTGCTCAGCCACTTGCACATTAATTTCATGAGCAAGCTGTTCTGTTGACTGTATCAGCTGGGATCCTCATCGTTGTAACCGACAGAGTGCTCGGACTATACATAAGATTCCTGGCCCAGGTGGTTTGTTGTGACTTCTTGAACAAAGCACTTCATCTGACATTGTTCTGTGATAACTTCAGCATCTGACATATAGTGGAACACCATGCAACATCTGACACCATGTGGAACAGCATGCAATCCGTTCAGGTAATATTGATTTAATGGAAGGAGTGAGCTAATGTACATTACAACCATTCCCTAGAAATAAGTCATTTGTGCAGGTTGTTCATCAAGAAATTGCAGAATTGTCTTCCTTGGACTACCATCATTATCATCATCATCATTTAAGATCCGCTTTCCATGCTAGCATGGGTTGGACGATTTGACTGAGGTCTGGTGAACCAGACTCCAATCTGACCTGGCAGAGTTTCTACAGCTGGATGCCCTTCCTAACGCCAACCACTCCGAGAGTGTAGTGAGTGCTTTTACATGCCACCAGCACGAGGGCCAGTTTGGTGGTGCTGGCAATGGCCATGCCCAAATGGTGCTTTTTATGTGCCACCTGCACAGGAGCCAGTCCAGCAGCACTGGCGACGATTTCACTCGAATGTTTCACGTGCCACCAGCACAAGTGCTAGTATGGCGATGCGGTAATGATCATGCTCGAATGGTGTGTTTAACGTGCCATCGGCACGAAGGCCAGCTTGTTGCTCTGGCAGCGATCTCATCATATATTAGATTTAAATGATTCATTGCTGATAGCACTATGTTTCGTTTCACGTGAACTTTTTAACTGAGTGAAAACTTTGGGGTGGTTGTTAGAATTTATAGTTTAAAATGCAGGAACTATTTGACGGCAGGTGTATTCTAAATTATGCTGTAGTATTGCAAATTGTCTCAGTTTTTCATGTCAAAATTGATTAGAAAACCAAAATAAGTTAATGTATCTAATGATTGCAGATGAATTTCATTGATTTGGATTGCATCTTCACAGTTGCTTTCCATACCACATTCACAGGGAATATCAAGTCTCTTGATAGCAGATAATCCACTTTTAGAATCTGCTAATGAATCAATGATCTCTCCATGTCTTAGATTAGAGACCAATTTCCCACCAATCTTCAATGTGCCCTCAAAATCAGCTTGGGTTACTGTCATGACTTGTTGAAGAAATACATTGAACGGGGGCTAATTGCAGTAGCAACAACACGATAAAGGTAAATAAAATCTGGAAAAACAAAAACATTATTATGATCCACAAACTAATGTTAATGAAGATGAGAAGATGCAAGTTCATGCTTCTTGGGTATACATATGCATATGTGTGCAAAGGGCGGCAAGCTGGCAGAGACTTTGCTTTTCATCCTTTCGGGGTTGATAAATTAAGTACCAGTTACGCACTGGGGTCGATGTAATCGACTTAATCCATTTGTCTGTCCTTGTTTGCCCCCTCTATGTTTAGCCCCTTGTGGATAATAAAGAAACAAATATGCATATGTGTGCAAGTATATATGTATGCATATTAGCATACAGTCAGGTCTATATCATTGACCTGTTTGATAATTTCCCACCCTTCTTACACTCTTATCACTCACCCCTCCATCTCACCTTTTCTCATCACACAACCATTTATCACTCATTTGCTTATTACCCTTAGTACTGTTACCCATGTTTCTTTCACCAATGCCTTTAACCTTCCTGCCTCCTACATCCACTCTCTTATTGCTTATTTCTCAACACTTACTCCTCGTCCCAATCTCACTGTACTATGCCACTGGTATGACTAAGGACAGGAGTGGATCTTTTCTACCCAGCATACATTGCCTCCAGTGTAACTGAGGATGCCACTGCAAATATTTGACACTTTCACCAACACTAATTTGGCTTGTTCACTGATAAAGGACCCACATACTTTTTCTTTACCTACTGTCACTCCCATTTCTTTGTCTCTTTTGGCTCATAAGGAAGCCTTTGAATAGGTGACAACACTGATTAACTGTGCCAACTATTCATCGACACATGTGTGACATTGGAAAAGTCAGCAAATTGGGTCATTAGGTTCCTCATAAACTTTCCGAGTCTAATCACATGCAGAGAATGAATGTGTGCTTTTCTTTACCATCATGTCTCACTGGTGACGAGAAATGGGTTCTCTATAAAAATGTCAAACGCCAAATACAGTAAGGAAAGGAGAAATACCAGCACCCCAAGCTAAGGAAGATCTTCACCCATTTAAGGTGTTGTTATCTGTTTGGTGGGATATGAAAGCTTTAGTCCACTTTGAACTTTTAAACCCAAACCAAATGATGACAAAAGAGATCTAGTGTGAGCAGCTTGAGTGGCATAAGTTAGCGCTAGAAGAAAAATGACCATCTTTGGTTTCAAGACAAAAGGTGTTCTTCCATCAGGATAATGCTTGGCCACATACAGTGAGGATGACATTCCAAAAACTGGAGCAGTTTGAATGAGAACCGATACCCCACCCACCATATTTGCCAGACAATACTTATCATTTATTCCACAGTCTTCAAAATTATTTGGACGGAAAAAATATGAATTCTGTAGACATTTTAGGAGAGGAGTCTTGCAAGACTACCAGACAGGTTGAAGAGCATTGTAGAAAAGAAAGGAGAGTATGTTTTAGATTAAAAAAGAACCTTGTTTATCTTAATTTTCAAAAATAAAAGAAGCATAAAAAAACGTATTATTTATGAGATGACCCTACATATATATATATATGTATATTATCAGAATTTCTGAAATTAGAAATTATTATTAATATTGATTATATACTTGTATGATAGATAGGTTTCGGTCTAGTAGCCTACAGGCTTCTGGCACATTTTGTATTTTGGTAATATTCTCAGAATTTAAAATCAAAACACACTTTAGACTATTCTCATTTCCTAGCTTCCTAAGCTTCAACCAGAGACCATATGAATACATGTGTAGGTGTGTATATATATGTTGCTTTAGAAAAGAAAGCAGGTCCCAATACTTTTATATATACATCTCCTTTTCCATGCCTGCATGGGTCAGATGGAGTTTATACGAAGCAGTTTTTATATGGTTCGATGTCCATCCTGTTGCTAGTCCGCACAAGTTTCCAAGTAAGGTAATATTTCCTTATGACATGACTATTGGAAATGCAAGACACTGCTTATAAGACAGTGACGTTTATTCACAGCTATCATGCAATGCCAAGACAAGGAAACACACACAAACATATCATCGTCATTCAATGGCCATTTTCCATACTATATACATACATAATACATACATGTATACATATATACGAATGTTGTGCTATGACCCCCCTTCAGGCATGAATGACCATGGGTTGCATCTAGAAAGACTGAAACCCTTTTTTTTTCAAGTAAAGTGAAGTCTTTACTTTCCTGATGAGGTCATAATATGATTGAACTACGTCAATAGAATTATCCCATATTAACTGAAATAATATAATACTTGCCATTGACTAACATTTTTCTTTTTTTGCTTATTACCTATTTATTTCTAATTACCCTTGTAATACCCTCTTCATTAATTATGTTAACAGCTTTTATCCTTCATGCAAATTGTGTCCCTGTAGTGCTGAAGCAGAAAGTAAGTATACTAGGACCCTGTTTTCTTCTCTAAACAAATAACACTAAGTTTTTTTATCAGATAAAATTTTACATAGCATAAAGAATTTGAAACAGCAAACAACAGAATAAATGATAGAGAAATTACCTGAATTCAAATTGTCTTTTAGAAGGTTGATATTTGAGATATTCTTTTGTTTTACAGAATTCTTCATGGTACTTTTCATTCAGTTTCATGCAATCTTGCAGCATTGGTATTACCACATCTCTGCAATTGAGAATAAAAAAAAAGTGAAAAATTTAGTTTTATAACACACCACGGTATTAACGTTACCATTTTTCGGTGATCTTATTTTTGTGTGCTTTACATTTAACATATTTATATAAACATAAATTTGGAAAGACCTTTGCTGTTGTAATTGTCTCAGAAAAGAAATCCTCCTAATAGATAGCTATATTTAGTCATTGCTGCTTAGTGTTTTCAATTTACTAATTTCAGCTTGACAAAGCTTTGCACATGCCAGTAAATTTATTTTCTGTTATTCACATACAAGACTAGCAGTTCCCAGTGGGCTATGCATGACAGTCTCAATGATTTTAACTAATGAAGTATAACTATATGAAAATGTGTTTCATAATCTGATGATACCATTAATAGTTTAGCTTGGTGTGTTTTCACACACATTATCTATAAGAAGTATTTCTCTTCTGAGATAGCTATTGCAGCAAAGGTCTTTGCATGTGTGAATATACATGAACAAGTTAAATATAAATGTACCCAGATTTGCAATAATAATGTTTGATGGAGAGTTGCATAGAAGATAGAGGGGAGAAAAGAATGAAACAGATGGAGTGAAAGAGAAGAATGAGAAAATAGCAAATAAGAAAGAAAGCATTTCTTACTTAGAAAATACTGTCAAAGATAAAGAAACATGCTAAGATTAAGTTTATATTTAAAATAATATAGCCATCAGCAAGAATAACAATAATGGCAGTGGTAATGACAATAATAACAATATAAGTTAAACTACAACAGCAACAACAACGGCACTTTAAATATGATTTGCAGCAACAACACTTCTACTACAAACATCATAAAAGTGAACTCTTTTACAAATGTTATTCAACAATGTTATACAACAAAGGTGGACAGAACATTATCATTGACCGTGAGTCCTCTAAAGAAAATAGACAGTGGTAAAACCAAGCTTTCATGGCATCCTGCCAAGAGATAGAGAAAAGATTAGAAAGAGCCTCATCTACAGATGCATAGATAAAAGACAGTGGACAATTTGACCCCAACACATGTGAAGAAATGTTTGAAGGCTCTCTGTAGTTTAATATGGCATATAAGATGAGAAAAGCAGCATAACACAGTGGTAGTCCTATGCTTCAATGAAGAGGGAGATAAGAAAATAACCACAAATATGTGTTCCTTTAATGAATACTTATTTTTTTATTTATTTATGCACCCTTTTCAAGCCTAGCCAGGCTCATGGGCCCAGTTTTCTGGTTTCTATGGCATATGTGTTCCCTCCAGCTGGACGGGACGCCAGTCCATCGCAGTGTTACTCAAGAAACAGAAAGAAAGAGTGAGAGAAAGTTAGAGCGAAAGAGTACAACAGGGGTCGCCACCACCCCCTGCCAGAGCCTTGTAGAGCTTTAGGTGTTTTTGCTCAATAAACACACACAACGCCCGGTTTGGGAATCGAAACTGCGATCCTCCGACCATGAGTCTGCTGCCCTAACCAATGGGCATTGCGCCTCCACAAATGAATAATTATTAATACAAATACTAAGATTATGAGAATGACTCCCTCCCAGGAGTAATGATCAGTGATTGAAATAGAGGTGGGGATGCTGCTCATACCTGAAAAGTTTCATAAGATTCCTAACCTCATCTACATGAGGAACAGGAAGCCCATGAGAGTTGTGGTAGAAGGCAGAAAGGCTTGCTGTTACTAATGTGGTAGTACCAACCATCAGGAAGATTTTTACCCTCAGACAAAGAAACTAAAAACCTGTTTGCTGCCAACATGACATCTACACTAATGACAACAGCATCAACACTAAAAGTGACAGTAAGAGCAGCATTTAGGGCAGTAGCAGTCACAGCAGAAGAAACTTAAACCATTGCCAGCTTACTGAAGGGGCTTACTGTCACTACCCTCAAAAGAAAACTCTTTACAAAGTTGTCTTCCTCTCCAAACCAACATTGACACAAGTGATAAAAAACATATGTAACAATCAGCCTTCATCAGCTTCCTCCAATTTATCAGCAAAGGATGAGGAAGAGGAGAGGTGAGTCAAAATATGATGGTCATTAGCCCTTTAGCATTCCAACTAATCTATCAAATTTGATGTTTATAGATCCACATTATTTTGAATTACTCATGCATTGTCTTGTAACTTTGAGCTTTCAATGATGTGAATATTTATTTTTAGAATGACATTGTAGTGTAGGGTCTTCCTTCAATAAGTAGATAAGAATTTTCCTGCAGACATATAAGTGCAGAGAATTTTCAATAAGCACACTTTGAGGGTCTCCTTCATCTGTGCACCAAATAGAATGCAAGTTTTAGTAAATAAGCCAAACACATAAGCAACTTGCTCGTGCAGAGGTAATGCCTCATGCACACTAAAAAAGTGGGGTGAATAGCTGCCACTTGAATGCTGACATTGGAGGACAGCGACTAGACAGGATGAATCTGATGAACTTAAGAGTCAGCTTTGTTTTGTTTCATCCATGAGTTCCATTCTAGCTTTTCATAACATTACTGAGGTCCAAGCTACACTGTTCCATTCAATTATGTCCAATGATTGTTAATTTACATTTCTACCGTTGGATGGTTCTTCAACAAGAAACTTGTTTGAAAATCATGAATTGACTGTTATGAGACAAAGTTTATAATACTGTATAAAGAATATACACATTTTCTTGCCTAATATATGAATGCCTGTTGTTTTCTTACTTATGAAAACATCACACAACTAAACAGACGTATATATATAAGTACACATATATGCATGTACATACATATGTGAATACATATGTATATTGCCTATGTTATTTTTATGTTTGGATTTCCTATGTAATACTGTATTCAAATAAATTCAAATTATAGTAGTGGTAGTAGTAGTAGTAGTAGTAGTAGTAGTAGTAGTAGTAGTAGTAGTAGTAGTAGTAGCAGCAGCAGCAGTGGATATAGTTGTAGGAGTAACAACATTGATAGTAGTAGTAGTAGTAGTAGTAGTAGCAGCTGTTGTGGATATAGTTGCACAAGTAACAACATTGATGATAGTGATGATAGTAGTAGTAGTAGTAGAATGAGAAAGCACATACTTTTGCCGATCCCATATTTTGTATTCATCCTCCAACAAGTAAGCCTTGCATGTCGATATCAACTGGTTAGTTATTTTAACAAACAATGATGTCATCCTTTCAGAGGTATTGAAATATTGGGAATTACAGTAAATCATCTGTATTGCATTCATAAGACTGGATATGTGGTCGGCAATTCTATTCTGGAATGAAAGAAATATTATTAGAAAAAAGAATAGCAGACAAGCTAGATGGGACACCTGATGACACACAGGTATTTCTTTATCACATCTAACTTCAATAGGCAAAAATAATCTAACTCACATCCACAGGTTTACAATTCAGTGCATTAGTCATAAATGTGTCAAATAAATCACCCAGCCCAACTTCTGTAACTATGATAACAAATAATTGAACAAAGTGGCCAATGAAATGAGAAATCTGTCGCAAAACACTATATATACCCTTAGGCAATCACAAGAATATATATCAGTTTATATAGATAACTAGCAGTATCACCTGGCGTTGCTCGGGTTTGTTTCGACCCTTTAGAATTGGAATTTTTGAAAAGTAAAATTTTGCATTATGTAGCTTGTTATTCTCTTTAAGTGAACATTTTTCTGGTTGAAATACACCGAAAAATGGCGACACAGCAGTCAAAAAATCGTAAAAAGTAGGGATTTTCATAGAAAAAAAGCACCTTTTTGATGTAAATAATTTTTGGTGTTAACATTGTCTGATTTGAATTTTTCCTTCTATGGATGGAAGAGCAAGCCTTCTTCTATCATACTCTCAATTTTGGTCAACTTGTGCCACAGGGTCACTGAGTAGATAGTGTTAGTTGAAGGCTACCAAACCTGCCATACACAGACAACTTCAGCTTTATATATATAGATGTGAAACTGGATAGCTGTAGCTGTTATAGCATTAGAAATGACGATAATAGTAATGTCTAATAGAGGTACTACAGGGCTACACATTTTGGGAAAAAAGTGTTCAGTTAGTATTAACCCAGTGTAATGATGTCTAAATTGGGCAAAAGACCTTAAATTTGTAGAAAGAAGTAAAATCAATTAAATTATTTCCTGTACTTGGTTTGTTGAAGGACAAAAGGCAAAGTTGAACTGGGTATGATTTGAATACCAAATTTATCGGGGTATAACTGAATGTACCATTAGACATTCTGTTTGAAACTTTACCATTTTAACCATCAGCTTCCTTTAATATTGTTATTGTTGTTGTTCATGATGATGATAGTGATGATAATAAAATTGTAATAATAATAATAATAATAATAATCCTTTCTACAATAGGCACAAGGCCTGAAATTTAGGGGAGAGAGCTAGTATAGTACATTAACCCCAGCATTCGACTTATACTTATTTCATCAACCCTGAAAGGATTAAAGGCAAAGTCAACCTTTAATGTCTCTGCCAGTTTGCTGCTTTAATAATAATAATAATAATAATAATAATAATATGATAATCATGATGATTTCAAATTTTGAAATAAAGTTAGTGATTTTGAGAGGAGAGAGTTAGTCAATACTATGATCCCCTGCCACCAGTACTTGATTGACCTTGGGGGAATGTAAAGCAAACTTAATGCCAGCAGGATTTGAAATCAAAACAAAGAGGTAGAATAAATACCTCAAAGCAGTTTTGTAGCACCCAGTAGTAGTAGTAGTAGTAGTAGTAGTAGTAGTAGTAATAATAATAAAAATAATAATAAGAGAGCTGGCAGAGTTGTTAACAAGCCAGGCAAAATGCTTTGTGACATTTCTTCTGGCTGAACATTTTGAGTTCAAATTCTGCCAAGGTTAACTTTGCCTTTCATTCTTTGGGGGGGGGGTTGATAAAATGAGTAACAGCTGAGCAGTGGAGTGGATGTAATTGATTAGCTCTCTCCGCTAAAACTTCAGGCCTTGGACTTATTGCAGAAAGAATTATTATTATTATTATTTCTCTTTATCATGAGGACAGAAACAGGTGTGCTGTTGTTGAGGAGATGCCTGGCTACCCAGTCAGTGAGAAGAGCAAGGGAAAGTGTGGGAAACAGCAAGAGTGCAAGAGAGAGCAGGGGAGACATGGTGGTGAAGTGCCAGAGTATACTTACAAGTAACAAGGATAAGACAAATTTGGGATTGTAGAGTAAGGAAGAAAGAGATAAATATTGGCAATTACTAGGGTATGCCTTTAGGTACAGAGATCATAATATACAGGGGTTGGACAAAATAATGGAAACACCTAGCATCACAGCATCATGATTTGGAAGTATCTATAAAGCTGTCAAAAGTTTGTTCATTTTTATGTTTTTTTTTATTTATTATTAGTGTTGCTTAATATGTTTTGCTAAAATTGCTGTTTCTTTTCAGATACCGTTAGAAAAAGGTAATTAAAATTCATTACAATGACAGATCTATCAGACTTTCAAAGAGGTCAAACTGTTGGTGCTTGTATGGCAAAATATTTGGTGTAGCAAGAAGTACTGTCTCGAAAATAATGGCAGCCTTTGAGAAAGGGGGAAAAAACCTCCTTGGCGAAACAAAACTTCAGAAGAAAACCAAAACCTTCAGATAAGGACTATTGGACTCTTACGCAAATTGTTAGAAAGGATCACAAAAGTACAGCTCCCAAAATTACTGCAGAGCTTAATGACCACCTTGAGAACCCAATTTCCAAAAAAACTGTTCAACGGTGGCTGCACAAAGCTACTTTCAAAAACAAATGTGGCAAAGCATTAAGAGTGGAGTAAAATCCTATAGAATTGGTCCCTAGCACAGTGAAAGAACGTTATTCACTTGGGCTTGTCATTCTTCACCTTATTCCAACCACTGGCCAAGTATACGTGTGGAGACAGCCAAAAGAAGCATTTAACCCAGACTGCCTTCTTCCAACTGTTAAACATGGAGGAGGATCTGCAATGATCTGGGGGGTCTATATCTTGGAAATCTGCCAGCCCAATGGTTTCCCATCATGGCAGAATTAATAGTCAGGACTATTTAAACATTTAATCTGATCAAATTCATCCTATGGTTGCGGAAATGTTTCTGGAGGGAAACGCAATCTTTCAGGATGATAATGCACCAATTGACACAGCTAAAGTTGTTACTGAATGGCATGAGGAACATTCTAGTGAAGTCGGACATCTTATCTAGTCACCACAGTCCCCAGATCTCAATATTATTGAACATTTATAGTGCATTTTAGAAAAACAAGTAAGGAGTCGATATCCTCCACCATCATCACTATGAGAACTGGAGACTGTTTTAGCTGAAGAATGGACAAAAATTCCTTTGGAAACAATTCAAACTTTGCACAAGTTCAAACCATATTTTAATATGTGGTAGGACCATATATTAAAATTAATTTGTTTAAAATTTTAAGGTGTTTCCATTATTTTGTCCAACCCCTGTATGTATATGACAAGCTTCTTTCAGTTTCCATTAACTACGTCCACTCACAAGGCTTTGGTTAGCCTGAGACTATAGTAGAAAACACTTTCCCAAGGTGCCATACAGTGGAACTGAACTCTGAACCATGTGGTCGAAAAGCAAGTTCCTTACCACACAACCATGCCTGTACCTTATTGAAACTATTACTACCATCCATCATCTATCAGGAACAGAGACATAATCATTCTTCCTACATTTTTTTATGTTTTGACAATTGAACATTTACAGTGAAGTTGGACATCAGGTGGTTGTGTCTGTATCATTGTAGGAGACATAATTAATTTAGGTAATCTGAAATCATATTTTCCACTCCTCATCACCACAGGAACTTTCAGGAATTTTTTTCAAATGGAAATTTGTTCACTGCATTAAGTATGTCTGTACTCAAGTACACATTATTGAAACAAAATGCCATATCAGAAGCATTGGTTTGGGTGTTCGTCTTACATAAAAAGCATTGGCTTGTATGCTGGTACTGCTACTATGTAAAAAACACTGGTGATGGTGCCACATAAAAAGCATCCAGTACATTCTGTGGAATGGCTGGCATTAGGAAGGGCATCCAGCTGCAGAAACCAAATCAAAACAGACAATGGAATCTGGTGGGATGCCTGGCCTGGCCTTGCCAGTACCTGTCAAGCCATCTAACCCATGCCACCATGGAAAATGGATGTTAAACGTTAATGACGATGATGTTGAATGATGAAGAGTATAAAAGTCGGCTGTAAGAAACAAGTCAAAAAGAAAGTAACACACTTTACAAAGGAGCATACTTTACTTGAGATATTTGTTAGCATCAAGTTTCTAACACTCCTTTGTTACGCTCATTGTCAGAAATATTGGAAACCTGTAACTAACTGTATTATTATTTACTAATTGTTTCAAAATATATAAGTATACACCCTGTCTATCAAGTTTGTGACCACTCATCTACTCTTATTAAAAATTATCTCTCCACATTTTCAATACTATATTCAACATACGGCTTTATTATCTTTTTCTCTTTCAGCTTTTTCCTCTCTTAAGCTCGCAGTTTCTTTTTTTTTTTTTTGCATCTTATTTTCCCTTTTCTAGATTTTTGCTTTCATTTTGGCTTATTCCACAATACCTATTTATTTTTACAACCTTTTTCCCCTCCTCCGTTTCCTTCTAATTTACTCTCATCAGTTTTTAAATTAATCCTTTCTCATATCCGTTACATT
Organism: Octopus sinensis; assembly: GCF_006345805.1. NCBI lineage: Eukaryota > Metazoa > Mollusca > Cephalopoda > Octopoda > Octopodidae > Octopus > Octopus sinensis. The sequence continues at coordinate 64,807,571 of NC_043005.1, forward strand.
ATGTTTGTAATACTCTACATTCTTTGTTATTACTTTTTCCTCTCTTTTTCAAATACCGCATGAAAATTAATCTCTGTGTGTGTGTGAACATGTTTATAGAGACACAACATTTGCCTGTATGTGGTATGTTGAAATGTTCAATTAAACAGTATAAGAAGTTTATATAACAAAAATTTCATGACATAATTGAATAAATAAATAGTGAAGAAGTCCGTCATATGCATGCAATGAAACCATAATTGAATACTGGAAATTCAGATTTCTAATTAAAATTAGTCTAACGGAGCAAGAAAGTAAATACATTTCTGTAAATACACTTCAAAACAACTTACAGGATTAGTTGCAGAGATTATCGGATCAAGAAATTTATCCAAAATATGAAGATATTTCACATTATCTCTCGCTTCATTAGCAACATCGGTAATACGGCCACTCTGAAATAGATATATAAATACAAAAGAATATACTCACACACACACACACACATGTACATATAAATGCGTATGCACTTTCACATATCATAGATAGATATAGATGTGTGTGTGGGTGGGTGTAAGTGAGCATATGTGTAATTTTTTTGTAAATGCAGTGTAGTAAATCGGAAAATTCTTTTGATTCATAGAATTTTGTATACTTTGGAACTTTTCCCTTTCCTACATTAAAACAACAATTTCCTGAATTTTCCAGCAAATACATTTACAGATATTTGTACTCAAGCATATAAACACACTGAATATATGAATGTAAATATGTATATGTGTGTATATATATATATATATATCTGTATATGTATATACATATATGTATATATATATATATATATATATATATACAAATATGTGTATATATATATATATGTGTGTGTGTATATATATATATAAATATGTGTATATATATATATGTATGTATATGTATATATGTATGTATGTCACCACATATACTTACACAAAAGTAGATACAAAAATGAAATATCAGAGTGGGCTATGTATGTGCGGAGATGTGCATTTGTTTTTGTATGTGGATGTGTATCTATATGAATAAATATTTGACAGTTGAATTCATATGTGTGTGAGAAAAGGGAGACGTACATATGACACTGACACGTTGTCTAGGCATATAATTTAAACATATCTTCACCATATACACAGATTTACAAAAAAAAACCGCATAAGTGTACATATGTATGCATAAAATAGTTGCCAAAAAGTATTTTTAAGCATTACATGTATCAAAGTGAATTCCAAGATGGAAACAAACAAATCATGCAAAATAGGTTTGAAATATAATATCAACAGCACAGAGAAAGTTTACTTGGAACCAGTGATAGCATTTCACGCTTGTTTTATTAAGTCAATTTTTGTCATAATATTGAAACTGCCTGTTTGAGGCAGACACTTTCTCTCTCTCCCTTTCTCTCTCTCTCTCTCTCTCTCTCTCTCTCACTTTGCTTCTTTTTTTCTTCCATGTGCATGAAGCCTTAAAGCAATAACAAAATAGTATTCTTTGAAGTTCTGTGTTACTACTGATTGCCGAAAGCAAAATTCTTACGAAATCTTGAAATTTATCAAGATGGAAAAATTACATTGCAAAAAAAAAAAAAAAACAGAAAAAAAAGAAAAATATCAAATACGCAAGAAAATGTCAAAGTTGTAATTATTTTGATGTGTATCAATCAGTTGATGCTGAATAATTCTCAACTTGGAATGATTTGCAAATGGGGAAATCTAATTAATGACACTAAGAAAGGGAAGAGGACAGCAAAATGGTTGAATAGATAATGCTCAAACCTAGTGGCTCCCAAAGTGGGTGGTATTGCTCTCCTGCAGGCAGTGGAAAGATTCAGAGGAGCATTGAAGTAAAGTGGGGCAATAATAGGGTGACCAAAAGGATAGGGGCAGGGGGTGAGGGATGTTATCTCCCCCACCCCAAAAATACATACACATACCAAACCACCTATATGTACATATATACACTAAGCACACAGGCATAGGTACATGACTACATGCATATACAGACAAATATAGACAAAGCATAAATATATACAAATGCATATATATGTATATGTATTTTGGGGTGGTGATTTTCAGGATAAAAATTGTTAAAAAAAAGCTTCTACTCATGTAAAATTTGCACCCAAAAGTTTTCAGAATTGCCGATATGGCCAGGAGGTAAAGGTTTTCAATTTAGTTGTATTTAGCACAATTTCACTTACTTATGATGAGATTTTATCAAATTTTCATAAGATAGGAGTAATTTCTGTTTAACAGGTATCACATTGAAAGCTATTAAATTACAGAGTGTTTGTGTTGTTTATAATAAAGTTTATTTTACATTTCTTGCCCATGAGATTATGCCTGATCTTTGACATACATCTCTATGTCTTCTCAAATCACGATGACAGGAAAAGTTGTTGATAAGAATTATCAACAAAAATAAAGCTGATAAATATGCACAAGTGTTGCAAAATTAAGTTTAATTACCAATAAACATCATCTTGGATGACACTTTACACAACCAACAGAGGAAGGTGACTGATGAAACTGATTATGTAAACAGAATTCTGACTGGTCAAAACTGTCTTCTTGTCTCAAGCTCTGATTTTCTGCCTATTCTTGTTAGAACCTTTGATACGGAGTATCAAAGCTTTAATTCCTTTCACACATAAAATTTCAAGCCAACTTAAAAATCTGTCATTACCATTTTAGCCGGGAGACCAAACTGACAGTTTGGTAACCCTCTAAAATAAACATTAAAAATCGAAAGGAGAAAATAAACAGCTTTGCAAGTTTAACTCAGTGTTTATTGAACAAGAGAGGTGTGAAATTTAAGAAGTGACTTGTTAGAATATACACGTCTGTGAGGAGACATAAACAAGAATAGCAAAAACCTACTATACCAAAAGAACTGGTAATACATACATTACAAGTATTCTATGAAGAGAACATAAGATTGCTGTATAATTCAACATGAATGTGAAACGGCATTAAACATCGTACAAGATAAATGAAGGTCTTGCAAATTTTGCCTGCAAGTTAAAGGTTGGCATGAGGAAGATGGTACAAACTGCCTGTTTTTTCACCCAAGATTCCGCCAAAACTACAGGGGCCTTAAGGAGAAATACTTCCCTGAGGAAAGGCACCAATCACTTCCATAGAAAAAAACATACAAATGCAGTGCATCTTCAGATTTTATATACAAGGCTGCAGCTGAGCAAGTCTTTTTTGCGCATGGTGCAAAAGGTTGTGCAGCAGCTGACCTGGCTACATCAAGCACAGACAAGAAACCTTGCCCACCACTGTGCAAGACCACCACAATCAAGAGACACAGGATGGCTTTCCCTAATGCCTGCACAGCTGTCATGCAAATATTTTTCTAAATAGTAGAGGCCTGTTGCATCATGACAACAAAAGCAAAATATTTTTCCTAAGAGGCCCTGCAGCATGCAATCAAGCCCTATGCATAGCACTCATAGAAACTCATCTGGGCCCTGATATAGAGGATGCAGAAGTACATGTACTAAAATATACCATTCTGCAAACAGACAGAAGAGAATGGAGACATGGTGGAGTTACTGTATACATCCATGAAGATCTCACACCCCAGATCTTCCTGTCATACTCAAATTCTGTATGTGACACTCTAATCGTATACATAAGACAGCACAATATAGTCATATGCAATACATATCACCCACCTGATGCTCCAAAACACATAAGCAAGTTTGAAGATTGCCTCACAAGAATTAAAGAAATCCTCATGAAACTGGAAGACCATGTGAACATATTTCTTGTGGGTGATTTCAACTTCCCCAATGTCAAATGGCCTGAAGGCCTCATGATCTCAGAAATGACTCATTGCAAACAAGCACAGGTGGAGTCCCTGTGCAACATCACCAATGCCCTATTCATGGGGCAAGTTGTACTCAGACCAACTAGGGAGATTAACATTTTGTATCTCTGCTTCACAAACAATATGGACATCGTTCATGATGTGAAAGTGATGCCAACATTAGTTTCAGATCACAACATAATAGAGCTGTCTATGTATGGACCAAATGTAGCCAGAGACACACAGCCTAAAGGAAGCAGCCAAAATCTTTCCAATCTGAATTTCCTTAAAGCAAACTGGAAATCGATACAAAAAGAGATCCTCAACAGAACTGGCCAAAATGTCCCTTCACACCAGACATTGGCATGAAACTAGAATATTTCATGTCTGTTATGCAAACCACATGTCAGAAATATGTCCCAGAGCACAAGGCCAACAGAAAAGGAACAAGATTCCAATGGAAAGGAAGATCCTCATGAGATGACGGACAAAGGTCACTTCAACCAACAATTCAAAAAGTAGTGAAAGGTCCTGCCTAAAAAACAACACTGATAGAGATTAAAAAAGCATGCAACAATCCTATGTGAGGGAGAGAGCAGACAAAGAAGCCTGGGTTATAAAAAACATTAAGTCAAATCCAAAAACCTTTTTTCATTATGCTAAAAAACAGCCTCAGTACACTGCAAAATAGGACCCCTCTTCAAAAAGGATGGCTCCCTCACAGATAGTCCAACCAGGATCAGTGAGGTACTAAATGACCAGTTCAAAAGAGTATTTACCACCCCATTGGAACACAGACAAGTGAATGAACCAGTGGATTTCTTTGCTGCCTCTCCTATAATCAGCGAGGCAGTTATGATGGATTACATCGACATTAGCGAAGAAGATATACTACTGGCCATAGATGAGGTAGATGCAAACTCAACTGCTGGTCCTGATGGTTTCCCAGCAATCCTTCTCAAATCGTGTAAGCATGTCTTGGCGAAACCTCTACAGATTCTCTTCCTGAGCTTTCTTGCAAATCACAGGCTGCCAAGCAAACTGAAGGAGGGGATAATATAGCCAATCCATAAAGGAGGAAGCAGAGCAGACCCAAAAACTATAGGCCTATCTCTCTGACTTCACACATCAGCAAAGTCATGGAACGGATAGTCAGAGGGAAACTAATTGCATTCCTTGAAGAAAACAACTTACCAAGTAATATTTGAAAATTTATATCTTTTCCACTACCCACTTCCCAATCCACCCTCCAGACCAATTTAAGCCATTTTGTTTTTTCGCACTACACACCTAAAAATGTATTTTAGAAACAAATACTGTCAACATGATCTAGTTAAGGTTAAAGGTGCAACATTTCTTATTTCTTTATTGCCCACAGGGGTCTAAACATAGAGGGGACAAACAAGGACAGACAAATGGATTAAATCGATTACATCAACCCAGTGTGTAACTGGTACTTAATTTATCAACCTCAAAAGGATGAAAGGCAAAGTCGACCTTGGCGGAATTTGAACTCAGAATGTAATGGCAGACGAAATACCGCTAAGCATTTCACCCAGTGTGCTAACATTTCTGCCAGCTCACCGCCTTTCTTATGTTATGAAATGTTCTTATGTAATAAGAAACATTTCTTATGTAATGAGAAACTATGTTACAACACCTGAAGAGATGCTTCTGCACTGTAGGATGCACCATCATGCATTGTATAGTTTCCCACCCATGAGAGGTCAATGCAGGATGTGTCGAAACGATCGTTGAGATAAATAAAGTTTTCAGTATACTCTATCTTCTATATCCATTGTTTTCTACTATATTCAATGTACACTGAAGAATTCCTAATGTAGATCCAGTGATGATTGTTCAATTACTGTGGATGACACTAGATAGCCATAAACAGTGAACGTGCTTTGTCAGCATATTACTAGGGACATATCCAACATGCAAAGTTTAATTTTAACTTTATATGTGTGTGTGAGTGTACATTTGTTTTTATGTTAATATATGTATATAAAAATGTTTTAATCAAGCTGAACAATTACTCAATACTTTATAGAGTACATAGTTATAAACTTTTACAGAGACTGCGAAATTTCAGCTTGCTTACTTTGATCAGGCTATGATACACTTATGCAATTTTAGACTTTATGTAATCTTAGGCAAGTTGTATTTTAGAGATCGATTGAACTAATTGAATGATAATTAGGTATGGAGTAGGTAAACCAAGGAAGTAGTCATGTTGGATAGGAACAAAGGAGGATAGGAAGAAAGTATGTGTTTGTAGGATGTGGCTTGAGAGAAAGTTATGGTTGTAAGATTTATTTTAGTTTGCTGTAGGAAATTTTGTCAAATTCATGTCATAACATTTAGCTTTTGTTGTGATCTGGGGATCAGAAAATAATGTTTGTAGAGAAATCAGTAGATCACACACTATAGGTAAGACTGTCCAAGAAGGTAATAACAGGGAGTATGGAGACAGAAGAATCAGCAGCCATGGTTAAAAATAGTAAGAGCATGAAGAGGCAGCAATAGATGGATACAGACATGAAGTGGAGGAGGACAATGAAAAGAATGATGAATGGATGTAAATTGGGAATAGCTTGGGGGGGGGGGAAGAAGTGGTGTCAGACAATTCAGGAATGGTAATATGATACAATTTGTATAAATAGGAATAATGATATGCACATGAGGTGCAGGGTGTGGAGAATGAATGAGAGACAGATAAAACAATGGTCAGTGAACAATGATAAAAATTCTGATAAATAAGACTGTTGTGATTTTCATTTTGCAAAAATTCTTCCTGATGAAATGACTTCTACAACACATCCAGCTAAATTGATTATGCATTTTTTTATTAACTATGTATTGTGTAATAATTATGTAGTTGATAACATCTTCACCTGAATAACAGAAACAGCTGAAGAGCAAAACAAATAAAATGTTTGAAACTTCATTGAGATCAAATGTTTTCTCTCCTTTTAAGTATACACCCCACCACACACACACACACACACACACACACAAATATATATATATATATACACACATGTATGTATATTCATATGTATGTATGTTTGTATGTATGTATGTAAAGTTAATCCAAACCTGAAAACACAAAGAGAAAAACACAACAACGTGAGGATGTGGAATAAGTATATTATTATTGGACGCTCAGGAAAGAAGGAAAGATGGAGGGTTTAACGTTTCAAGTGGAACTCTTTGTTAGAAACATAGGAAAAGGAAAGATCCAAAGAAGGGAAGACGGAGGGAAAAAAAATCGCCAATGGTACACACGCGGTCACATTTTGAATGTAATGTAATGTAATGTAATGTATGTATGTATGTATGTATGTATAGGCATGGCTGTGGGGTTAAGAAGTGTGCTTCTCAATTATGTGTTTTCAGGTTCAGTCCCACAGCACAGTGCCTAGGATGTCTTATTGTGGACCCAGGATAACCTATGACTTGTGAGTGAAGTTTGTAAATGAAAACTAAAAAAAGCCAGTCTTGTGTGAGTGAATGTGTGTGTGTGTGTGTGTGTGCACACACGCATATGCATGTCTGTTTGTGTTTATTCAATGAAAGATGCTTGCTTCATGCTTTTAAGGACTACACATATATGCATGTGTATATGTGTGTAATGAGCCTTCTGCCTAGTTTTTAACTTTCTTACTAAAATTCCATGTTTAAAACCACAACTTAATTATTTTTCTTTAAAAGGCAGCTAATATAAATTAACTGTATCACTATAAAAGGCATCATCATTTAAATGGACATGGTTTGACCAATCAACATTAGCTGATATGTAACCAATAAAGTGGTATACTTGAAAGGAAGAGAGTTGTGTGAAATTCTGACCAAATTGTTTTACAAAAGGTTCTAGAAGCTTTGTTGAAAGTTATAAAAAGCTGGAATATTGAACTTCATGACAGAACAACCTCAAGCACTACACAGTACTCTTGTCACTCAGTTTCATGATGTGTTCTCACTTTTTCAATTTGTTCTGCAAATAACATCTATGAACAATTAATATATAATTAACTAAACAGGTTGACAGAGTTTGAAAATACTCTGATATTAATGAGCTAAAAAAATTAAATAATAAAGAATTGAATAATAATTACAAAGTGTTATCATCGTGTAACTCTTGTCAGCTCTGATCAAACAAACCTATTGTCTGTAGGTAATTTGTAAAACAACTGGGTATAAACAACAGGAGTTGTAGGGACTATATTATACCCTGTAATGTTTTAAATAATGCATTATATTTTGGCAGTTTGGGTATGGTGCAATCCCTGTCAATGTGCAGTCTTTTCCTGCATGTTTGTAGATTCTTATGGTGAGCACACTATAGACACTATAGACACTATGGATTTAGTATAACTATTGCTGTTTGTCTGCGAGTGTATCTGATGATGTAGCCACAACACAGTGATTAGTTCTATAATGTTGTTGCTGCATTTGTAAGCATGTGCTTGTTTGTGTTTGTCTGCACATGGAATAACAGTTATCATTAAACAGCTTCATACTCAAATTCTAAAATATTCTAAATGTTTCTGAGAGTGATTAAACATGTGGCAAGGATTGAGTGGGTTGAAGTTTACTCATCATCATCATCATCATAATAATAATTTAACGTCCGTTTTCCATGCTAGCATGGGCTGGATGGTTCGACTGGGGTCTGCGAAGCCAGGAGGCTGCACCAGGCTCCAGTCTGATCTGGCAGTGTTTCTACAGCTTTATGCCTTTCCTAATGCCAATCACTCCATGAGTATAGTGGGTGCTTTTTAGGTGCCACTGGCACAGGGGCCAGAGCAGGCTGGCAACAGCCATGATTAGTTGGTGCTTTTTACTTGCCAGCAGCATGGAAGCCAGTCAAGTCTGTTCTGGAAATTGGCCACGTTCGGATGGTGCTTTTTACATGCCAGCAGCACGGGGGATCACAACTACAATTTCCACTTGATTTTCATTTTGACATTGATGTACTTGACTCAATAGGTCTCCTCAAGCACAGCATGTCACCCTATGACCAAGGTACCTTTGAATGGACAGGGGCTGGTTATGCAAAACTGGTGTAGGATACAGCCATGAACTCACTATATTTGCTAGGATGAAATCTACTAGCTAGCATGTCTTTTGTTTGAATAATTTGTATTTCATTAGGTTAGGTGGTCTGTGAGTGTGATATATATGAAGCCAGTGATAATGCAATGTATATTATTTTGTACTTTATAATTTGTTATTTAATTGTATATATTGTTTATATAACATATTTATGTACATTACCAATTCAATCCACTTTTTAATCAGTTTAGATTTGGCTGCTTGTAGAATAGTCATAACTGACTTCGCTTCCTTACTTTTCAACTGTTCCAGAACACTGAAATTAAAAATTAAGCAGTTAAACAGCTGTCAGAAGAATCCAGCCATAATAATACCTCTGTTATATACATTCCTGATACACTTTCTTATGTTGCTAATGTCATTGGGAGAAGTATAGATATATCATGTTCTTCACCATAAATCTGTAGCCTTTGAGAATATGTAAAAATGCATTATTCATATGTAAGTAACATACAGATATAAAAGGCTGAGTTTATATGATGTTTCAGTGCTGCATGTTTGTATAGTGGAGAGGTGCAGCTTAAGGTTTAACCCTTTCATTACCAAACCGGCTGAAACCGGCTCTGGCTCTGTAGTACAAATATCTTGTTTTCAAAAGTTCTGAACTAAAATCTTCCACCAAACCTTAGTTACAATTTATGTTCCTAACACTAGCTTAATGATAACTAAGTTATTTTACTAAATTCTTTGTTATATTTAAAGTAATTGAAAGAAACACAGAGCATCTCAAAATAAATACAGTAACGAAAGGGTTAAACAGAGTCATTGTAGTAAAGTTTCTAAACTTAACTCCTGCTATGAGTGTAACTTGGGAAATCATTCTAAGAAATCAATATAGCTGATCACTCATTGATGGATGCACGTAATTAGTAATGTATTCATTGGAAGATACACCAAATTAATAAAAATTTACAATCTGTTTTGCACACAATAGATAAATGAAATGTGGATGAGATATGGTTGTGGATGTAAAAGAGACTATTTTCTCTAGGTATATTTCTTCTTGAATTATACTTTGTCAGTACATTAATTAAAAACAAAAGTAATCATAGAAAACATCATCAAACTCATACTTATTGAATTTAAACATTCTACTTTTCCAATAAATCAGCTCAGCCTGGGGTCCAACATCATTCTCCTCTCGCCGTAGTTGCTCACTCTCAGCCAGCACTGTCTCTATCATTGTGGACCATCCGTTTAATACGTTTTCTAATTTAAATACCAAGTCTCGATTTCCAGCTGTAAAAGAAGTAGGAAATAAATTCAAAGAAAATGTTCATTCTGACAGACAACAAATTTATCCTCAACAATTTTAGCATCTAAGAAGCTAGTGGGACTTCACTAAATGATGATTTATATTGCTTTTACAAACCCAAGGAGTTAAATTATTGCATTTCGGTTGCTGGGGACGTTTTAGAATTATTGAAATTAGTTCTCTTAATTGTATTAATATCATAGTTATTTAACCCTTTAGCATTCAGGTTATTTTATCAAATGTAATGCTTATTTATTTATGTTTCTTTATTACCCACAAGGGGATAAACATAAAGGGGACAAACAAGAATAGACAAAGGGATGAAGTCGATTACATCGACCCCAGTGCATAACTGGTACTTAATCTATCGACCCTGAAAGGATGAAAGGCAAAGTCGACCTCAGTGGAATTTGAACTCAGAACGTACCAGCAGACGAAATACGGCTACGCATTTCGCCCAGCATGCTAATTAATCTTGTATCACTTTGTAGCTTTGAAATTTTGAAGATGTAATCGTCGTTTAGTTTTAGAATGACATTACAGGGTAGGTGTGAGAGGCTGGATCTCACATAAAACAGGTAGTATACATGGCCCAAATATGACCTGTTTAAATGCCAAAGGGTTATAGTATGTGGACATAGGCATGATTGAGTGGTCAACTTCACAATCATGAGGTTTCAGACTTAATCCTTCTGTGTGGTATCTCAGGTAAAGGTATCTACTATAGTTTTATGTCAACCCAGGTCTTGTGAGAGAATTTGGGCTGACAGAAACTGTATATAAGCTTGTCAGATGGACAGTACTTATTCAAATGTGCAGCACACAATTATTCAAAGGTCCAGCACACAGTTATTCAAGGATCCTACGCACAGTTATTCAAAGGTCCAGCACACAGTTTTTCAAAGGTCCAGCACACAGTTATTCAAAGGTCCAGCACACAGTTTTTCAAAGGTCCAGCACACAGTTATTCAAATGTCCAGCACACAGTTATTCAAAGGTCCAGCACACACTTATTCAAGGATCCTATGCACAGTTATTCAAAGGTCCAGCACACAGTTATTCAAAGGTCCAGCACACAGTTTTTCAAAGGTCCAGCACACAGTTATTCAAAGGTCCAGCACACAGTTATTCAAAGGTTCAGCACACAGGTATTCAAAGGTCCAGCACACAGTTATTCAAAGGTCCAGCACACAGTTATTCAAAGGTTCAGCACACAGTTATTCAAAGGTCCAGCACACAGTTATTCAAAGGTCCAGCACACAGTTATTCAAAGGTCCAGCACACAGTTATTCAAAGGTCCAGCACACAGTTATTCAAAGGTCCAGCACACAGTTATTCAAAGGTCCAGCACACAGTTATTAAAAAGTCCAGCACACAGTTATTCAAAGGTCCAGCACACAGTTATTAAAAGGTCCAGCACACAGTTATTCAAAGGTCCAGCACACAGTTATTCAAAGATCAAGCACACAGTTATTCAAATATCCAACACTGTCATGTTGATTCTACCTAAGAAGTACATTGTGGGATACTAAGCCATCTTCATACACTATGTAGGTTGTCCAGTTGATCAAACTGTATGCTCATACATTAAAATTAATGCAAGTGTTAATCATTTAAACTATTGCTAAATATATATCTGACATTGTGATAGTAAATTTTCAGCATACAAAGTCTATAAGGTGGGTTTTTTTTCCCTTTTGTAATGTGGGGTTCTTTTTTGTGAATGTTACAATCTCAAAATATTATCTTCTATAATATATAAATTTCTTATGTAAATTTATATAAATTTCTTATATAAATTTATATAAATATAAATTTATAGCAAGAAATATAGAACCTTCTGGTATATACCCAGAAGGTTTGATATTTCTTCCCAAAACAGAAACATTGCTACTTTTAAAATTTTATTAAATTGACTGTTGTAGATGCAGACACAACTCTTCTTCGAATATTGTGCTGTTGTTTTCTCTTTATATGTCTCTGCTCTTTGCCTAATTATGTGTATTGTCTCTGTAAATGCCATGGCTAAGAATGTACCACCTTAACTAGGTGAAAAGATGACAGATAAGGAAAAATCAATGTAGACAAGAACAAAGTAAGTAGATACTTAGATATAACCAGAGAAAATAAGAACCGGAAAAGAAATCAATAAAACAAAGAAATTATTGGAGACTTTAAATACTAAATGCCCCCCCCTACCAACATGGAACCTTAGCATCTAAAATTTGCATATATTTCAATGTTTTGAGTTGAATTATTCTGGGAGGTTTATTTAATTAAATAAGATGCAAAATGGCTAATTACACTGTGGCTTCCCATTAACTCCCTTCAATCAAGGAATCTTTGCATTCTGCATTTCCAGGTAAAATACTCCCACCCCAAATAGTATTCTCCAATGTGTGGTTTTGATAATAATTTTCCCTGCAGACTAAAGTATGTAGAATAGTACAGTTAAGAATGTAAGGTAATTTATAGTATAAAACTATATTACAACAAGAGCACTCAGAGAGTGCAAACCTCTGCCAATGCAACAGCAATGTCCTCTCAACGATTAACCAGAGACGATTTTTAAAATGAGAATATATGAACTAAAATCCTTCATTGAATATCATGAGACCTTTTGGTTTTCTCTTCTCTTAAATTCCAGTCTTCCTTTAGTAATCCTGTTGCTTTAGATCAATGTATAGAATTATGTATATATGTAAATATACTGTAAAGTGTTAAAACGTTCGTATAATCTCCTAATATAACAAGTGTAGACTTTTTCTATATTTGTGTGTGTGTGTGTATATATATCTATATATATATATATATGATAGAGCTGGTGTGAATGGTGAAGGTAGAGGAAATAAATGGCAAATAGAGCATTGCATGAATGATAAAGGAAGAAGTGATAGATGAATAACAAAAGAAGGAGTGAAAAAGCCAATAAACAGTGTTTGAAGTGTGAGTGTATGTGTGTGTAAAAGAGAGGTATGTATGTGTGTGTGTGTGTGTGTGTGTGTGTACAATGGAAATGGGATGGAAATTTTCAACGCTGAAAATGTGTGAGCATATGTGAGTATGTGTGCGCATGTACAAGACAACTATGTGAAACTTTACATGTACATGTAAAATAACGAAAATATAGAAAAATAATCCAGAATCCTTGTCTGGTATCTGATCGATCCCAAAATCTAATCAGTTCATGCCAAACATCCTCGAAAGTTTCATCTGAACATTTATTTAGCACACACACGCACACACACACACACACACACACACACGAAAAAGAGAACACCTATGCTGAACTATTGTGAAATCTTCAGTTACTTTATCCAGATTACAAGTTCAGGTTTATATTTGTAATTATTGGGGCCCTGGGATATGTGACACACTGCCTAAATACCAATCTTAAGAAATTAGGTTTCTCAAAACCAGAAAGGAGAAAGCTAATTCGAAGATTACAGATCTAATCCATCACTAGAACTGTAAAAATCTATAAAACTTTTCAGAAGTTTATCATTTAAATATATATGAGCATGTTTAGATATACAAGTATATGCATGAGGATAAATACATAGAACATAAAAATCTGCACATACATACAAACAAAAATATCCTGTTGTTGATGTTGAAATTCCAATGAAGGAACCTTGGATCTAAGAAACCAATTCTTTCTCTATTACCAATAAATTTTGAAATAAACTGAATAATGACATGCATACATGCATGTGTACATGATACATACATACATGCATGCATGCTACATACATACATACATACATACATATATACATACATTCATACATACATACATACATACATACATACATACATACATACATTCACACACAATGAGCATCTTTCAGTTTCTGTCTAAATCCCCTCACAAAGCTTTGGATTGTTCAGAGCTATAGTAGAAGACACTTGCCCAAGATGCTACAGAGTGGGACTGAACCTGAAACCACATGGCTTGGATCTAAGTCTCTTAAACAGACCACCATGCTTGTGCTTACAAAAGAATATAAAATATACTTCATGAAGGTGAGAACATTTGGTGGAAAATTATAAGATTTTAGGATAGGCAAAGAGAGAAATTATGTTCTCTATTTCTGAATTATTACACAACCCATTATTGAAACATATATACAGTACCTGCAACATTACAATCAAGTGGAAAGGAGACGTCTTTCAATAGTTCTTTGGTTTCTGTAAATGATAGAATTAACCGTTGTTCAAGAGTGATGACAGCTCGTGACAAGCTATTGGCATAAACTTTCAACTGCATTTGTTCCAAGATATTTTCATCTTTAATTCTTGACTTGTTGCCAGGATAGAGTGTAGTTAAAGACTGCAAAGAATAAAGTTTTCAGAGAAAATAACAGAACTGCAAAACGGGTCATTGTTAAATGCAAAAGAATTTAAGCTATTTCCCATCACCTGTTTCCAAATAATGGTCCTTATCATAATCTCTAATATGAACCCAATAATTTATTGAAGTTACCATCATAGTGATTAATACATCAATTATCACTGCAAACAAATATTTAATACATTCAATGTCAATGCTATCAGTTTTCAGTATATCTATAATCTTTTATTCTTTTATTTGTTTCAGTCATCTGACTGTGGTCATGCTGGGGTGCCGCCTTTAGTTGAACAAATCAACCCCAGGACCTATTCTTTGTAAACCTAGTACTTATTCTATCGGTCTCTTTTGCTGAACGGTTAAGTTACAGGGAGATAAACACACCAGCATCGGTTGTCAGGCAATGGTGATGGGACAAACACACACACACACAAACATACATACATATACATATAGAGAGAGATATATACGAGGAGCTTCTTTCAATTTCTGTCTACCAAATCCACTCACAAGGCTTTGGTCGGCTTGAGGCTATAGTAGAAAACACTTGTCAAATGTGCCACACAGTGGGACTGAACCCAGAACCATTGGTTGGTAAGCAACCTACCAACTACACAGCCACTCTTACACCTATATCTATAATCTTTTTATTATTATTATTATTATTATTATTATCATGAAGAAAAAACTGTGCTCATGACACTTTTCAGAGCTTCCAAGGCTAATTGGAAGAAGAGAGGAAGAAATCTTCAAAGCAGTGAACTCAATGAAGTGCTTGTAAAAGAGTGGACTCCACTATAAGCACCAGAAGATGAGATTACAGTTGAATGCAGTGAATGTTTTTGTTGGTAATGTTTTTCTCAAGCTCTCATTAAAGTCATAACATAGGTGTTAACCATGAGTGGTTGACTACTTTACACACACACACAAGCTATAGAGAAATATAACAGGAAACATCCCTTTAAATTGCGTTTTTTCTTTTCTTAGCCATATTACACACACTTGGCCTGATATCCTTTGAACATATGAACAAATTCTCACCTGTTGGATAGAGTGAAACACCTATGCAAAAACTTGAATTTTACTATATGGTTAATGATACACATGATCTCAATACTTATGAACTCTCACTAGCAGTAAAGGAGCATCAAGATCCAGCAGCATTAGTCATCATTGAAGAATTAGATTTTAAATATGCTATCCAAATCCAAATCTGTCGATTTCTAAGTTTATCACAATTGAAAAGCTCTCAGTCCTGTAAGTTTGGAAACACAATAGAAGACCTGATGAGAGACTGACTTGGTGGGAGGAGTAATTAGACAATTGCATTCACATTCACTGCCTGTCTGAAAAAAATTATAATTTCCTTCAGTTCGGTTCAAGAGAAATAATGCTAGGCACAGGAGTGGCTGTGTGGTAAGTAGCTTGCTTACCAACCACATGGTCATGATTTCAGTCCCACTGCATGGCACCTTGGTCTTCTACTATAGCCTCGGGCCAACCAAAGCCTTGTGAGTGGATTTGGTAGATGGAAACTGGAAGAAGCTCATTGTATATCATCATCATCATCATCATCATTTAGCGTCCGCTTTCCATGCTAGCATGGGTTGGACGGTTCAACTGGGGTCTGGGAAGCCTGAAGGCTGCACCAGGCCCAGTCTGATCTGGCAGTGTTTCTACGGCTGGATGCCCTTCCTAACGCCAACCACTCTGTGAGTGTAGTGGGTGCTTTTTACGTGCCATCCGCACAGGTGCCAGACGGGGCTGGCAAACGGCCACGGATGGATGGTGCTTTTTACGTGCCACCGGTACGGGGGCCAGGCAAGGCTGGCAACAGTCGCGATCGGATGGTGCTTTTTACGTGCCACCGGCGTATATATATATATATTTGTGTATATATATATGTATATATGTGTATGTATATGTGTGTGTGTCAGTGTTTGTCCCCACCAACATCACTTGACAACTGATGCTGGTGTGTTTACGTCCCCGCAACTTAGCAGTTCGGCAAAAGAGACCGATAGAATAAGTACTAGGCTTACAAAGAATAAGCTCTGGGGTCAATTTGTTCGACTAAAGGTGGTACTCCAGCATGGCTGCAGTCAAATGACTGAAACAAGTAAAAGAGAGAAAAAAGAGTAAGTCATTGAGTAAGAATGTTAGCAGTATTGCTGTTGATATATTGTCTAGGATGCTATTGTAGCCTGAAGTTAATCTTGTTGAACAGCCAACTCCAACTTGAAGAACAAGAAAGAAACAAAAACAAAGATATTGCTTTTGTTGCAGTGGAAAACATTCTCTTGATTCCTACCATTACAGGCTGTGTGGTAAGTAGCTTGCCTACCAACCACATAGTTCCGGGTTCAGTCCCACTGCGTGGCACTTTGGGCAAGTGTCTTATACTATAGCCTCGGGTCAACCATGGCCTTGAGAGTGGATTTGATGGACAGAGGCTGGGGTGGGGGCCCGTCATATGTATGTATATATATATGTATGTATGTGTATATGTTTGTGTTTGTCCCCTCAACATCGCTTGACAACCAATGCTGGTGTGTTTATGTCCCCGTAACTTAGTAGTTCGGCATAAGAGGCCAATAGAATAAGTACTAGGCTTACAAAAAATAAGTCCTGGGGTTGATTTGCTTGACTAAAGGTGGTGCTCCAGCATGGCCACAGTCAAATGACTGAAACAAGTAAAAGAGTAAAATGAGTAAAGAGAACTGGTCACATATCACTAGTATGTTTGACACAGAAGCATACACAAAGGGCTGGAAGCCAGAAAACTCACAAAGTTGGCAGCGGAAAACCATTGGGTGAAACCAGATCCCTTGCAGACTACGACCATAATTTAGAATATAAATTATTCAACCTCCAGGGAAATTGTTCAACAGGCAAATTCATTATTAGCAATAGTAGACATTAATGACAATCATGCTAAGACAAGAGTTGACACCAGAGCAACTATGTCGCTGATTAATCACATCACATTTGAAACCTGTGAATTGAACCTGATGAGCCAAAACCTAAACCATCACGTTACGTAGTGTTTGTGGACTGAAGTCTGTTGCCTGAAATTATGTGTGGTAACCTGAAGAACTCTTGCCTCTATCAATGCATCAAAATCAGAATATGATAGTTAATATCTGTTCACCATCATATTCAGACTTGAATTTACTCAATACTTACAATAATCTTTATCATCACAACTAAAAAGTTAAAGCATGGTTTTGCTACTGCTAATTGTTAGCAATGGTGAGCCATATTTTGCCAGTTCAGATTTTACCAAATTCCCACTGTGGAATGGTATGAGGTACCATCTTGTAAGGCTCCAGTATTAGGTGTCAAATGGTTGGACTGAATGCTCAGTTGGACTTGTGAAATATAGAGTACAGAAAATGTCCAGGAGAATGTTAATAACTGTTCTGATTTCTTTTCACATGCTGCACAATACTCCTTACTATTATGAGAATTGCTTCTGCAATATTACCGGTGGTTCAACATTTGTACACCAATCTAACTGTATAAACTTCACACAAATTGGTGTATAATATAGATTATATATTAACAGCAATAGCACTAACATTCTTATCAGCACTCAATTATTTCTCAAGCTGAAGGAAATTATAATTTTCTTCAGCCAGAATGTGAATGTGAATGCAATCATCTACTTATTTCTCATACTAAGTCTCTGTCTCCACTCACAGAACTGAAAGAGATTTACAATTGTGATAAACTTAGGAACTGACTCTCACTTTATAACTGTCAGAAATCCATGGCCACCCTAACAACTAACACAAAATGTCTTCTCATTATCCTTCTCAGATGCATGCCCAGAGCAAGCCAGTTTATTCAGACCTTAAATCCTCTATGTTAGGTATGCTCTACTGTAGTTTTCTTAAATCTCAAGTTTCTTGTGATTAGTTAGCCACATAATAGTAAAAGCTGACTTTGTGTCTCTCATAGTTCAACTATCAGGAGGATGAGTTATTCTATGCCATTAGAACCATAAGTTTCCTCATTGTGTGCCTGAATCAACAGCACCCAAGGAGGTCTACGATGAATCAGAACCTTGTGGTGTAGAGCTAAAATTGCCTACAAACACAGCACCTCCAGTTCCCCACCACTTTGTCCTTTTTCAGCAGATACTGCTTGTATTTGGTGAATTACCTTATAAAAGAACAACCTGACCGAATATCAATGTACTCTATGTCACTATTTCTGTCATGATGATCCAGTCAAACAAAACATCCAGTTTAGTTTATACAAACAGACAATCATTCCTCTTTAATATTTTATATAAACAACAAACGGAAAAAAGAATTATTGGAATTTTTAGAAAGTTCCTGACCTTTTCTTTATTATTCTTCATACTGAATAGAGATACTGAGAGAAAGAATAATCCCTAGCTACCTTAACCCTTTTGTTACTGTATTTATTTTGAGATGCTCTATGTTTCTTTCAATTATTTTAAATATAACAAAGAATTTAGTAAAATAACTTAATTGTCATTAAGCTAGTGTTAAGAATATAAATTGTGACTAAGGTTTGCTGGAAGATTTTAATTCAAAACTTATGAAACAAAACATTTGTACTACAGAGCCAGAGACAGTTTTAGCGAGGTTAGTAATGAAAGGGTTAAAAAGGTCAGAAGGGCAGTCTGCATTATTTTTTTTGTCTCTGTTTCAAATTGTAATGTTCCATTCCATGAACCAATATAACAGTTCTAAACTGATGTGATGTAATCTGTGAATTTACATAAAGGAACTAGTTAAGCTACACCAAAAGATTTTCCATGAGTGGGCACAAAACATGGTATTTTGAACAAATGGTTAGATAAAAGCACTGAACCAAGAAATTTGGCATGGTGTTTTCATGTATGAGAGAAACACACTATAACAACAACAGCAGCAACACTTTCTAATATAGGCACAAGGCCTGAAATTCTAGGGGAGAGGCTAGTCAATTACATTGACCGCAGTGTTCAATTGGTACTTATTTTATCGATCCAGAAACGATGAAAGGCAAAGTTGGCCTCACAGAATTTGAACCCAGAATGTAAAGACAGATGAAATGCCATTAGCATGCTAATGATTCAGCCAGTTTGTTGCTTTAACCCTTTCATTATTAACCTGGCTAAAACTTGCTGTGGCTCTATAGTACAAATGTCTTGTTTTCAAAAGTTCTGAATTAAAATCTTCCACGAAACCTTAGTCACAATTTAGATTATTAACACTAGCTTAATGGTAACTAAGTTATTTTACTAACTTCTTTGTTATATATTTAAAGTAATTGAAAGAAACACAGAGCATCTCAAATTAAATACAGTAGTGAAAGGGTTAAACATAATAACAGTAATAACAATTCAATCTTTCCTTTGTTGACCACAAGGGCTCAAAGAGATATGAAACAAAACAAACTTTTGCTAGGGCTTACACAGAAAGACATGATATCGTAAAGTATAATGTTTTGCTAAAGGTGATGTCTTGTTAAACCTACTTTGAGCATTTTTCCATATTGTAGCAGAGGATCATACGTTAAAAAAATGTACATACAAGCAAAATAACAAAAACAAAAAAAAAAAAAAAAAACAAAAATGAACTCCTAGTTGAGAGAGTCCTTCAAGGGCTACTTTTGGAAACCCCACAAAACCACAGCCACCCTAACAACTAACACAAAATGCCTTCTCCTCATTATCCTTCTCAGATGCATTCCCAGAGCAAGCCAGTTTATTCTGGCCTTAATTACCACTCTCACTGACCTTCCAACAAGTTTGTTGAGATACCCTCTCCACCCTAATTTTCTTTTTCACATGAAACTTGAAATGTTGGTGAGGGCTTGTGTTTCTTTGATGTGTGTATTGGGGCACAAATGTTTAGTCAGATGCAATTTCAGTCTGTTTCTAAGCTACATCTTCTTCAGTTTTAGAGATACAGCAGAGAGTGCCATAAATTATAATTTCTCTCAATATGACCAGGAGAGAAAATTTAAGCTACTTCCATTTTTTCATAAGCAGGGGTACATATTTTTTCTCTTTACTCTCTCCTAGATTATTTCCAGCGGAAAAGAAATGTTACTAGGTATTAAAAATTTCTCCCTTCTACATTTTTTCTTGTGCTTGAGATACATCCAGAAATTTTATCTCTTCATATTATTTTCTTCCTTCATTTTGCACCAAAGGAAGGTTTTTTTTCTCATAGCTGCTTTTTGAATGGACCACAGAATTTGGAATTGTATAAGAGTTTCTACTATTACAGTCACTGTTATTGCTGCCATCATCCAAATTTCTTATTTGAGTATTTTGGACACACTTGTTGCAATAAATTGTTCACTAGATTGCTAATTTTCTTCTTCCTTTTGTACATTTACTTCTGTGTCTTTTGATTCTGTGATATTTTTGCAGCCATTATAATGTCTTGCTGCCTGGAAAAATTATATGTGGTTGCCATTTTTCGATGTGAAAATATAATGCATGCAAATACAGATTTAAAAGCCTTTGCAACAAACCATTTTTACTTTCTATTATTTGCCCTATGGGAGGAGGTGGGCTGGCTGAATCATTAATATGCCGGACAAGATGCTTCACGGCATTTTATCCGGCTTCACATTCTGGGATCAAATTTTGCCAAGAGTGACTTTGCTTTCATCCTTTCAGGATTGATAAAATAATTACCATTTGAGCACTGGTACTTATTCTATCGATGTTATCAAACTAGCCACCTTCTTCAAAATTCCAGATAGAGAGAATTATCTACCCAGGTTATCAAAGGCAGCCATCTTGCACTCTTTAGCATTTACAACAGCCATATCCAACCCAAATATTTTACCTGCTTTATGTTCAAAGCAGTCACATCTGCCCTTTCACACCTACACTAAAATGTTATACTAAAAGTTAATGATATCATTGAAATGAAAAAGCTATGAGATAATGCATGACGTTAATTCAAAGCAATGTGAATAAATAAGATTTATATTCGACAGAGTAACATGAATGCTAAAAGATAAAGTGATTATAGCTCTTGTTAGAAATACTCCAAAGAAAATTTTATATGATAATGCTTGAAATAAAATGTTTTGAAAGGAAATTAAAAAGGATGCCATAATATTATAAGAGTCAATGCCAACAACGACAGCAACAATAACAATAATAATTATTCCTGTTTAATAATAGACTCCTCTCTCTCCCTCCCTTTCTCTCTCTCTCTCTGGGTAACCTATTTCTTTACTACCCACAAGGGGCTAAACACAGAGAGGACAAACAAGGACAGACAAACGGATTAGGTCGATTATATCGACCCCAGTGCATAACTGGTACTTAATTTATTGACCCTGAAAGGATGAAAGCAAATTTGAACTCAGAACGTGGCAGCAGACGAAATACTGCTAAGCATTTCAACCGGCGTGCTAATGTTTCTGCCAGATCGCTACCCTTCTCCATGGTTACCTCTCTGGGTAACCATGGATCTCCTCAACAGCAAGACATCTGTTTCTGCCTCTGTCACACTCTAATCTTTCATCATCTGACACAAAATCACCTCCTCCAGTGCCCCTTCCTCTCTCAAAGACTCTTTGTCTTGCAAAGTCACTTGATGACCCTACCAGTGCAGGTGCCACGAAAAAGCACCCAGTACACACTGTAAAGGGGTTGGCATTTAAAGGGGCATCCAGCTGTAAAACCTATGCCAAAACTGACCTCACCTCTTTGAGTGCCACATAAAAAGCACCCAGCTCACTCTATGGAGTAGATGGTGTTAGAAAGGGCATCCAGCTGTAAAAACCATTCCAAAGCAGACTCAAAAGCATGACACAGGCTCCTACCTGACCAGCTCCTATCAAAGTGTTCAACCATTGCCAGCATGGAAAGAGGACATTAAATGATGATGATGATGATGATGATGATGATGAATGTTGGTTGGTTAGCTGGTTGTTTGCTAGGTTGACTTTTCCAGTCAGAGGGAGGGGAGAGAGTTAAAGAGAAATACAACAGAAAACGGTGAGTACACATAATTAACTTTGGCAGCAGGTACTGATTAATGGAATGCTATACACAGTGAGAGAGAAAGAATCGTAGAGACAGAGGAGGAGGGAAAGGAGAGGGAGTGAAGAAAAGAGTAGTTATGAGAGGAGATGTAGAGATGAGAAATATTTGCTTGATTTTATTTTTAGGAAATAAAGTTTTTTTTCTTTTGAAAATTAGCATTTATTTCATCATTGCATACAAGCATCAAGAAATTTGATAAAAGTTAAATAATTATTGTATGTATGCCATATTTTCTAATAATAACTATAATGGCAAAAGTGCAGTATCAAGGTTATTCATCATATGATACTCTTTTACTCTTTTACTTGTTTCAGTCATTTGACTGTGACCATGCTGGAGCACCGCCTTTAGTCGAGCAAATCAACCCCAGGACTTATTCTTTGTAAGCCTAGTACTTATTCTATCGGTCTCTTTTGCCGAACCGCTGAGTTACGGGGACGTAAACATACCAGCATCGGTTGTCAAGTGATGTTGGGGGGACAAGCACATACACACACACACACACACACACACATATATATATTATATATATATATATATAAAACGGGTTTCTTTCAGTTTCTATCTACCAAATTCACCCACAAGGCTTTGGTCAGCCTGAGGCTATAGTAGAAGACACTTACTCAAGGTGCCACGCAGTGGGACTGAACCCAGAACCATGTGGTTAGTAAGCAACCTACTTACCACACAGCCACTCCTACGCCTAGGTAACATTCTAAAAATAACAACAACAACAATAATCCTTTCTGCTAAACACATAAGGCCTGAAATATGGTGTTGTAGGGACTAACTGATTACATCAACCCCAGTACTTCTCTGGTACTTAATTTATTGGCACCAAAAGATGACAGGCAAAGTCGACCTTGAAAGAATTTGAACTCAGAATGTGAAGGCAGATGAAATACCGCTAAACATTTTGCCCAGCATGCTAATGATTTTGCCAGCTCGCCACCTTAATAATAATAATGATGATTTCTTTTATTGGCCACAAGGGCCCAAGACATGAAGGACAATATTGAAGGATGAGTTACAGCACAAAAAAAAAAATTACAAAAACTACTAAAAGATGTGGGGTTAATAATATCAATCTAGGGGAGATGCTACCACATTAAAGAATATTATAGAGAATATATAATAGAAAGTAGAGAAATAAATAATAAATAAATAAATAATAAATAAATAAATAATTAAATAAATAAATAAACAGAATTCCCAGTAATGGAGCAATCCACTTAGAGTAGTCTGAGGTAAATCCCACACAAAAATCCCAGATTGCTCTGCTATCTCCAAGGCATGGGAAAGTGCCCTCTCCTAGTTTCTTTCCTCCTGCTTAGAAAAGCATCTTCAGAGTAGATCCATTCAGTCTCACCAGTCTTGCCACTTTCGACCACCTTTTGATAAACACACTAGAAGGCAGCATCTCCTTCTCTACCCTCACCTTCCTCTTCAAATGATATTTGAAGAAATTGATGATAGGAATGTGCCTGTCTTCAAACCTTTCAGGCGGATCCACTACACAGCCTCTTTTGCCACAGCTGCTAAGCAGAGAAAGATCTGCCTTCTTTCTCTACTAAAGGAAGGTGGTGTGTCAATCCTCACTATACACTCTGTAGACAGCTGAGTTTGTCTTACACATGACAACAGCTGTTCTACTCAATCCCATGACACTCTAATGCACGGACACTGAATTGTTGCGTGCAGGATGGTTTCATCCCCTTGCAGGCATCATGAGCAGGTTCAACTGTTGGTAATTCCATGCCCGAAGACCTTATCTCAAATGAGCAATGCCCCTCTGTAGCACTGCTACAGAGTTTCAGAAATTGTCCATGATCATCAAGCTCCTCTGGAAGAAACTACTCAGACTGTTCTCGTCGATGCCTAGATTCGATCCTAGGCCATCATCACTCATACCATCAACTAGCCCCCTATAGAATTCTTGGGTTGTTTTCCGGCTAATGGGTTTTGGCAGCTGGTACAGTGCAGTGAGCACCTGGCAACATTCTAGACACCAAACACCCAACCTTACTCTACATTTAACTCATGACTGCAGCTCTGTCAATGAGATGAGCCGTGGAAAGACATGTCGCATGAAGCCATTCAATTTGACAAACAAGCAAATGCCACTATATATTGTGGTGATCCAGCCTCTGAAGATGGAACCAAAATTGACAGCTTTTAGGACAGATACCAGATAGCAATAGTCCACCCTGTCAAAATCTTTGGACTGGTTCAAATTGACCAGTGCCCACCACCAACCCATTTATTCCTGAAATTGTCGGAGATAGATCTACCGGGAATTACACAGGTTTGTGCATCCTTAACCATACTACCGACAACAAGCATCAGCCTCTTGGTGAGCACCTTAGCTAAAAATCTTTAACTCAGTGTTGAGTAGAGTTATGGGCCTCAAGTTTTCAATCACATCCTCCTTATTTGGATCTTTTCTCAGCAATGTCACCACTCCCTGACTCACACAACAGGGAATGCTTCCAGTCTGTTGCCAGGAGCAGTAGACAGCTGCTAAAACTGGCACAAACATGTCTGGCATGTGGGCATATAGTTTATCAGGCAGACCATCCAGTCCTGGTGATTTGCGCCCCACACAGTGGCCCAGTACATCTTCCACTTTCTCCACTGAAATCAGCTTCTCGCAGCACTCAGTATCCTTGTCCGATAGATGTAGCATACCCTCAAGGTAAGCCCCAAAGCCCACAGTGTCAAGAATGCCACTCCTCGAAAAGAGGTTGGCAAAATGCTGCCAAAACACTGCACTCGTCTGTTTGGAATTGGAGCGCATATGACCACTGCAGTCCATCACAGAGCAAATATTAGATTTGTTTCCATGCTGTGTCTCTACTACTTGGGCCCAACCAACAGCTTTTGAGCTTTCAAGTTTCAAGATATGCACACTAGCTTGGACAATACAGCCTTCATGTTTTACACCAAAGTAAAGGTTGAGTACCATTCTTGCCACTTGCACATCATTTGCAATCCCACTTTTATGTGCCTCTTCTAAGTTACTAACTAGTTTATTTTCTATTTTGTTGTTTTCTAAAGCAATCTCCATGCTAAAAATAACTGAGACCCACCACCTGTTGCAGATGATGGCTTCCGTAAATTCCTGTTTAAATTGTCAACTAATCTGGTCCCTGAAATCTTTCCTCGCCAGGAAGGACATGTTCATCTTGCAGTAACTAGGTCCTAGTTTGATTGTTTTTCCTAGGTTGACTGTTAAGGTCCCAAATTTGTGATCTGAATAGCCAATGACCTGAAAATGTAGACAACTTATACTCTGTCTATCTGCAAGCCTAATAAAAACCCTATCTAGGTATGACCAGGATGACCCACTGTGATTTGATCGAGTCCACACTGGTGTATTTGGGTGATTGAGGTTATGCAGTTGGAAATGCCTGAAGTTAGCAAGGCTTTTGCACTGCACTCCCCTATCCACTGCTTCTACATAATCTTTGCTTGTGTCTAAGATCCCATACCAGTTGCCCACTAACACTAATGACTAAGATGTCCCTAGGAAATTCTCTAGACATCTAAAGAAATCTGGCCGTCCAGCTCCTTTTGGGGCATAGACTGTCACAAGTCTGAAAGCTACTCTGTTGCCTTCTTCGCTGCTTGTGTCCAGGCCTTTCCAAAATAGAAACATGATGCCATTTGATCCAGGCCAACCAGAGGAAGTATAAACCTTGTAAATAATGGTAACTGTAATTGTCAACATCAACACTTTAACCACCTGTGGAACAACCATATACTTATTTGATATCTGAATTTGTTTATGTCCAAGTACAAATTATATAGATTTTTTCAATGCAGATAATAATGAAATAAGATAGTGCTCATCTTGATAAGATGTTATGGGTTTGAACAAGGAGAGTAGATATATATTTAAGATAATTTACACTTTACAGCATATCTATTCAAGTTTAATTATACCTTTAGCTATCTTTATGGGCGATTTACCTCTATTCAGGAAAATTATCAAACATAGAGTGATTAGTTCTGGGAATATTATCTGACTAGAATTTCCTGGTGCAAGAGAGTAGAAAGATTTCAAAATAAATTAGATAATTAGTCGACATTTCTCAATATAAATCAATATAGGCTCGTTTCATATATCAATACCTTCTGCAATCATTAAAATAACTTTCATAACATTCAAGAAAAGATGAGATTGTACAGCACACTGGTCCGGTTAATTTAACTATCATAT